>NW_024730128.1:0-33385 GCF_018991925.1 Homarus americanus | reverse complement strand
AAGGATTGAGGGTGAGCAGGGACGCAAGAACGAAGGGGGCGTCCATACAAAACCTGGGCAGGGGAGCGTCCGGTGTAGTTAGGTGTGTTGCGGAGTTCAAGAAGACCCCGGTCGAAGGCCTCGCAGTCAATATTCCCAAAAGGGGCCACCTTAAGGATGAGGTGCTTCAAAGATTTGACAGCAGCCTCAGCGTGGCCGTTGGACTGCGGGTAATGGGGCGATGACAACACATGCCGGACTCCCCATCGGTCAAGGAACGCAGCAAAGTCCCGGCTTGTGAACTGAGGCCCTCCGTCGGTTCGCAGGCGTGCAGGAACGCCCACGTCACGGAAGTAGTGGCGGAACTTGCTGATGGTGGCGGCAGACGTCGTGTCATTACCGCCCTTGATGACAACCGGCCAACCAGAGAGGCGGTCGACGATAACCAGGAAGGACTTTCCTGACACACAGAAAAAGTCGGCCGACACAGACTCAAAGGGGCGGGTGGGGTTGTCGTCACTCATGAAGGGTACCTGCTGCTGGCTGGGTTGTAATACGTGGCGGGGCTTACACACCTGGACAGCATTGGAGATGTCAGGGTCGATGCCAGGCCGGAACACAGTCTGTCGTGCACGTCGTTTGGTGGCCTCAGCTCCACGGTGACTGTCGTGAAGGCGAGCCAAGGCGTGGGGACGTGATGCAGCAGGGACAACTACCGAAGGAGAGGTGTCACTGGCCAGAGGTAGGGGTAGGGCGGCAGCAGGGTAGTTGCTGCTCCCTTCGTGCGCCCTGTTGGCGTAATTTACCTCGGGAATCGGTGTTGGGAAGTCCTGGGAGATGATGGCCAACTCTTGACAATGTCTGTAGGACAGCAAGGGAGTCGGGACACCATTATGCACGTCAATCCAGGCCTGACACGACCTGTTGCCAAAGGTGACATGTGCATAGAGTGAACCCAGGGCTGGGGCCATCTGTGAACCATCTGCCATAAAGCGGAGGTCCTCGGGAGGCGGTCCTAGATCGCCTGGAGAGAGCCCCAAGCATCGCAAATGCTGGGGACCGATGACTGTAGCATCAGCGCCGGTGTCGGGCAACATCTGAAGGCGGGATGACGCACCGCCGTAGGTCACGATGACGCTGATGTACTGGGGGACTTTGGTCCTGGGATGCGAGGAGTACACCCTCCTAAAATGGGTCGGGCTTTGTCCAGGGTCGTCGTGCCTCTGATTTGGCGACTGTGGGCGGCCCTCACTGGTAGAAGGGCGCCGAAGCTTCCGTTGACGCTGTTCCTTGGGTTTGTTGGAAGGGCAACACTTGTCATAGTGGCCCAGACGACCGCACACGTTGCACTGGACGCGTTTGGCTGGGCACCGTACTGTGAGTGACCAGTGGCCCTTACGGTCACAACTGTCGCAGGTAGACTCAGCAGCTGGACATACCTGTGTTCCGTGCTGCTTACCACAGTTGTTGCAAAATGAACCGGGCGTGGACGTGGTGGGCGAAGGCGTAGGAGCAGACTTCTTGTCCTTCTTGTACCGGGAAACAGCGCGTACAGCTGTAGGGGGAGCTCGGATGGCAGAGGTGGCACACCTGGCGGCCTCATAGGAGCGACATATCGTCAACACATCCTGAAGAGAAGAGGAAGAGTCGAGGGAGGTGAGGCGTTGGACAAGTTCCTCGTCCTTAACACCCATCAGGATCACCTGCTTCAACTGGGTCTCCTCGCACTGCTGGTGGTGGCCTAAACATATATCTACCTCTTCCGAGGCTCTCTTAAGACGTACATAAAAAGCGTCAAAAGACTCCCCCTCCATCTGTCTGCAGCTAAACAATTCCCTCCTGCGCAGAGCTTCATTCTGCTGTCCTTTGATGTGCCGTTGTAGAACGTCCAGTACCTCCTCTACAGACAGCGAAGAGGTTGGGGGTACCTGCAACGTATGTTCTAAGACACGCTGAACTTCCAAGGACAGGCACATACGCAGCTGGATGAGTTGTTTGGGCTGTGACAAACTCTGGAGATCCACCATTGTAGCATAATCAGCCCACCGCCGCCGCCATTCGCGAAAAGTCTGGAAATTTACATCAGGCTCCAAGATGGGCGGCGTTTGAGCTGCTGCTTTAGGTGGGGCTGGGGGGCGTGAAGGGAGCATGGATGAGGTATCTGAACCATTCAGTACCGAGGCAGTGTTAGAGCCAGGGGCTTGGTTAACAGTGAGGCGAGATATCAAGGCTTCAAACCGTGCACTGTCTTCCATTCTCCGTTAGTGGTCTCGTTCTGCCTCTGCTTGCCTTCTGTGCTCATCCGCCAAACGTCTGTGAGCTTCATCCTCGCGTCTCTCATCTCTCATAAACTTCATTAAGGCAATTATCTCTGGAGATAACGCTGAATGTTGAGGTGAAGGGCTGCGCGATGTTGTGGGAGCTGGGCCGGCCTGGTCATCCATCTCTGGGGGACTATCATCCGCTTGACTCATCCAGGCGCTGGGTCCACGGCTACGTAAGGCGTGAGACATAACTACTTTATCTGTGTACTGTGTCTTAAATCAGTGTTGACCGGTCAGCCCGTCGTATCAAAAAGATTTCAGACAAAAAAATTTAATTCAATACACAGATAAGTAGGTTATATATATAAAATATATATAATGAAGCCGCGCAGTCAGCAAGTGTTAGTACATGTATGTGTGTGTGTCCCAGGCAGGCAGAGCGTCTCGCCCCAGCTGTGAGGGGGGGTGGAGGCGGCGCTGTGAGGGAGGGGGGTGGAGATAGGAGTAGCTCAGTCGCTCTCTGTAAACGGTCAGAGGAGGGTGCGCTGAGCTCTACACCCCACAAATGCCCAGAACATGCCGTATACCTTGGAAATCCGTTCGAACAAGGTCACACATGAATGGCACGAAACACACAATGCACTAAACACTTCACAGAAAATCACTGTCACTGACACTGCTCAAAGTTGCGAAATTCTTCGAGGGATGACACGGGGTTGACCCAAGGCGGGGATCCATCAGCCGGCTTTCCACAAACTTGCACTAATCACTCGTAATAATCCAGTAAAACTACGCACTGCGCCATGTTAGGTATTCTGGGTAATAAGTTCTATATACAGGGGAGAACACAAACACCTGTATAGTTTTGTAGGTTCGGTTTACTGGATAAGAGTATGTACACAGAAGTGGGCAGCACTGCTCCCTAGCTAGGGTCCTGGTCAACTACCATAGACGACGTATGGCAAGTGATACATTAGCAGCTTCCATACGTCGCCAGGCACATTAATTAAGCGTGTGGGATATGGTAATAACATTGCCACACGCTGCTAGCTAGGCTGAATAAATATAAATGGAGCACATACATAATATACATACATAATACATAATCCAGCATACATAATATACATACACAGGGGACTTTGTTATACTCGATAAGGGGACTTTGTTATACTCGATGAGGGGCTTTGTTATACTTGATCAGGGGACTTTGTTGTACTCGATCAGGGGACTTTGTTATGCTCGACCAAGGGTCTTTGTTATACTGGATCAGTGGACTTTGTTATACTTTATCATGGGACTTTGTTATACTCGATTAGGGGCCTTTGTTTTACTCTATCAGGGGACTTTGTTATACTGGATCTGGGGACTTTGTTATCCTCGATCAGTTTTCTTTGTTATTCTTGATCAGGGGACTTTGTTATACTCGACCAGGGGCCTTTGTTGTACTCGATAAGGGGCAGTTGTTATACTCGATTAGGGGACTTTGTTATACTCGATCAGGGACTTTGTTATACTTGATCAGGGCCCTTTGTTATACTCGATGAGGGGACTTTGTTATACTCGATCAGGGGGCTTTGTTATACTTGATCAGGGGACTTTGTTATACTAGATGAGTGGACTTTGTTATACTCGATCAGGGGACTTTAATATACTCGATCAGGGGACTTTGCCTTACTCGATCAGGGAACTTTGTTATCCTCTATCAGGAGGACTTTGTTATACTCGATCAGGCATCTTTGTTATACTCGTTCAGGGGGCTTTGTTATACTCGTTCAGGTGACTTTGTTATACTCGATAAGGGGACTTTGTTATACTCGATGAGGGGACTTTTTATACTCGATCAGGGGACTTTGCTATACTCGATCAGGGGAACTTTGCTATACTCGATCAGGGGGCTTTGTTATACTCGATAAGGGGCCTTTGTTATACTCGATGAGGGGACTTTGTTATTCTCACTTAGGGGAATTTGTTATACTTGATCAGGGGACTGTTATACTTGATCAGGGGATTTTGTTATACTCGATGAGGGGCTTTGTTATTCTTGATGAGGGGACTTTGTTATACTCGATTAGGGGCCTTTGTTGTACTCGATGAGGGGCCTTTATTGTACTCGATCAGGGGCCTTTGTTGTACTCGATCACAGGACTTTGTTATACTCGATCAGGGGCCTTTATTACACTCGATCAGGAAACTTTGTTATACTCGATAAGGGGCCTTTGTTATACTCGATCAGGGATCTTTGTTATACTCGTTCAGGGGGCTTTGTTATACTCGGTCATGTGACTTTGTTATACTCGATGAGGGGGGTGTGTTATACTCTATCAGGGGACTTTGCTATACTCGATCAGGGAAGTTTGTTATACTCGATAAGGGGCCTTTGTTATACTCGATGAGGGGACTTTGTTATACTCGATCAGGGGAATTTGTTATACTCGATCAGGGGACTTTGTTTTACTCGATCAGGGGACTTTGTTATACTCGATCAGGGGACTTTGTTATAGTTGATCAGGGCAGATTAGTGGACTTTGTTATACTCGATGAGGGACTTTAAAATACTCGATCAGGGGACATTGCTATACTCGATGAGGGGACTTTGTTATACTCGATCGGGGGAATTTGTTATACTCGATCAGGGGCCTTTGTTATACTCGATCAGGGATCTTTGTTATACTCCTTCAGGGGGCTTTGTTATACTCGGTCATGTGACTTTGTTATACTCGATGAGGGGCTGTGTTATACTCTATGAGGGGACTTTGCTATACTCGATCAGGGAAGTTTGTTATACTCGATAAGGGGCCTTTGTTATACTCGATGAGGGGACTTTGTTATACTCGATCAGGGGAATTTGTTATACCCGATCAGGGGACTTTGTTTTACTCGATCAGGGGACTTTGTTATACTCGATCAGGGGACTTTGTTATAGTTGATCAGGGCAGATTAGTGGACTTTGCTATACTCGATTAGGGACTTTAAAATACTCGATCAGGGGACTTTGTTATACTCGTTCAGGGGAATTTGTTATCTTCGATCAGGGATCTTTGTTATACTCGTTCCGGGGGCTTTGTTATACTCGATCAGGGACTTTGTTATACTCGATGAGGGGACTTTGTTATACTCGATCAGGGGAATTTGTATATTCGATCAGGGGCCTTTGTTATACTCGATCAGGGGACTTTGTTATAGTTGATCAGGGCAGATTAGTGGACTTTGTTATGCTCGATGAGGGACTTTAAAATACTCGATCAGGGGACATTGCTATACTCGATGAGGGGACTTTGTTATACTCGATCAGGGGAATTTGTTATACGCGACCAGGGGCCTTTGTTATACTCGATAAGGGGCCTTTGTTATACTCGATGAGGGGACTTTGTTATACTCGATCAGGGGAATTTGTATATTCGATCAGGGGCCTTTGTTATACTCGATGAGGGGGCTTTGTTATACTCTATCAGGGGACTTTGTTATACTCGATCAGGGGCCTTTGTTATACTCGATCGGAGGACTTTGTTATACTCAATCTGGGGACTTTGTTATACTCGATCAGGGGCCTTTGTTATATTCGATTTGGACTTTGATATACTCGATAAGGGGCCATTGTTATATTCGATCAGGGGACTTTGTTATACTCGATAAGGGGACTTTGTTATACTCGATGAGGGGCTTTGTTGTACTCGATTAGGGGCCATTGTAATACTCGATAAGGGGCCATTGTTATACTCGATCAGGGGACTTTGTTATACTCGATAAGGGGACTTTGTTATACTCGATGAGGGGCTTTGTTATACTTGATCAGGGGACTTTGTTGTACTCGATCAGGGGACTTTGTTATGCTCGACCAAGGGTCTTTGTTATACTGGATCAGTGGACTTTGTTATACTTTATCATGGGACTTTGTTATACTCGATGAGGGGCCTTTGTTTTACTCTATCAGGGGACTTTGTTATACTGGATCTGGGGACTTTGTTATCCTCGATCAGTTTTCTTTGTTATTCTTGATCAGGGGACTTTGTTATACTGGATCTGGGGACTTTGTTATCCTCGATCAGTTTTCTTTGTTATTCTTGATCAGGGGACTTTGTTATACTCGATCAGGGGACTTTGTTATACTTGATCAGGGCCCTTTGTTATATTGATGAGGGGAAATTTGTTATACTCGATCAGGGGGCTTTGTTATACTTGATCAGGGGACTTTGTTATACTAGATGAGTGGACTGTGTAATACTCGATCAGGGGACTTTAATATACTCGATCAGGGGACTTTGCCTTACTCGATCAGGGAACTTTGTTATCCTCTATCAGGGGACTTTGTTATACTCGATCAGGCATCTTTGTTATACTCGTTCAGGGGGCTTTGTTATACTCGTTCAGGTGACTTTGTTATACTCGATAAGGGGACTTTGTTATACTCGATGAGGGGACTTTTTTATACTCGATCAGGTGACTTTGCTATACTCGATCAGGGGACTTTGCTATACTCGATCAGGGGGCTTTGTTATACTCGATAAGGGGCCTTTGTTATACTCGATGAGGGGACTTTGTTATTCTCACTTAGGGGAATTTGTTATACTTGATCAGGGAACTGTTATACTTGATCAGGGGATTTTGTTATGCTCGATGAGGGGCTTTGTTATTCTTGATGAGGGGACTTTGTTATACTCGATTAGGGGCCTTTGTTGTACTCGATGAGGGGCCTTTATTGTACTCGATCAGGGGCCTTTGTTGTACTCGATCACGGGACTTTGTTATACTCGATAAGGGGCCTTTGTTATACTCGATCAGGGATCTTTGTTATACTCGTTCAGGGGGCTTTCTTATACTCGGTCATGTGACTTTGTTATACTCGATGAGGGGGTTGTGTTATACTCTATGAGGGGACTTTGCTATACTCGATCAGGGAAGTTTGTTATACTCGATAAGGGGCCTTTGTTATACTCGATGAGGGGACTTTGTTATACTCGATCAGTGGAATTTGTTATACTCGATCAGGGGACATTGTTTTACTCGATCAGGGGACTTTGTTATACTCGATCAAGGGACTTTGTTATAGTTGATCAGGGCAGATTAGTGGACTTTGTTATACTCGATGAGGGACTTTAAAATACTCGATCAGGGGACATTGCTATACTCGATGAGGGGACTTTGTTATACTCGATCGGGGGAATTTGTTATACTCGATCAGGGGCCTTTGTTATACTCGATCAGGGATCTTTGTTATACTCCTTCAGGGGGCTTTGTTATACTCGGTCATGTGACTTTGTTATACTCGATGAGGGGCTGTGTTATACTCTATGAGGGGACTTTGCTATACTCGATCAGGGAAGTTTGTTATACTCGATAAGGGGCCTTTGTTATACTCGATGAGGGGACTTTGTTATACTCGATCAGGGGAATTTGTTATACCCGATCAGGGGACTTTGTTTTACTCGATCAGGGGACTTTGTTATACTCGATCAGGGGACTTTGTTATAGTTGATCAGGGCAGATTAGTGGACTTTGCTATACTCGATGAGGGACTTTAAAATACTCGATCAGGGGACTTTGTTATACTCGTTCAGGGGAATTTGTTATCTTCGATCAGGGATCTTTGTTATACTCGTTCCGGGGGCTTTGTTATACTCGATCAGGGGACTTTGTTATACTCGATGAGGGGACTTTGTTATACTCGATCTGTGAATTTGTTATACTCGATTAGGGGACTTTGTTTTACTCGATCAGGGGACTTTGTTATACTCGATCAGGGGACTTTGTTATAGTTGATCAGGGCAGATTAGTGGACTTTGTTATGCTCGATGAGGGACTTTAAAATACTCGATCAGGGGACATTGCTATACTCGATGAGGGGACTTTGTTATACTCGATCAGGGGAATTTGTTATACGCGACCAGGGGCCTTTGTTATACTCGATAAGGGGCCTTTGTTATACTCGATGAGGGGACTTTGTTATACTCGATCAGGGGAATTTGTATATTCGATCAGGGGCCTTTGTTATACTCGATGAGGGGGCTTTGTTATACTCTATCAGGGGACTTTGTTATACTCGATCAGGGGCCTTTGTTATACTCGATCGGAGGACTTTGTTATACTCAATCTGGGGACTTTGTTATACTCGATCAGGGGCCTTTGTTATATTCGATTTGGACTTTGATATACTCGATAAGGGGCCATTGTTATATTCGATCAGGGGACTTTGTTATACTCGATAAGGGGACTTTGTTATACTCGATGAGGGGCTTTGTTGTACTCGATTAGGGGCCATTGTAATACTCGATAAGGGGCCATTGTTATACTCGATCAGGGGACTTTGTTATACTCGATAAGGGGACTTTGTTATACTCGATGAGGGGCTTTGTTATACTTGATCAGGGGACTTTGTTGTACTCGATCAGGGGACTTTGTTATGCTCGACCAAGGGTCTTTGTTATACTGGATCAGTGGACTTTGTTATACTTTATCATGGGACTTTGTTATACTCGATGAGGGGCCTTTGTTTTACTCTATCAGGGGACTTTGTTATACTGGATCTGGGGACTTTGTTATCCTCGATCAGTTTTCTTTGTTATTCTTGATTAGGGGACTTTGTTATACTCGACCAGGGGCCTTTGTTGTACTCGATAAGGGGCAGTTGTTATACTCGATTAGGGGACTTTGTTATACTCGATCAGGGGACTTTGTTATACTTGATCAGGGCCCTTTGTTATACTCGATGAGGGGAAATTTGTTATACTCGATCAGGGGGCTTTGTTATACTTGATCAGGGGACTTTGTTATACTAGATGAGTGGACTGTGTAATACTCGATCAGGGGACTTTAATATACTCGATCAGGGGACTTTGCCTTACTCGATCAGGGAACTTTGTTATCCTCTATCAGGGGACTTTGTTATACTCGATCAGGCATCTTTGTTATACTCGTTCAGGGGGCTTTGTTATACTCGTTCAGGTGACTTTGTTATACTCGATAAGGGGACTTTGTTATACTCGATGAGGGGACTTTTTATACTCGATCAGGGGACTTTGCTATACTCGATCAGGGGACTTTGCTATACTCGATCAGGGGGCTTTGTTATACTCGATAAGGGGCCTTTGTTATACTCGATGAGGGGACTTTGTTATTCTCACTTAGGGGAATTTGTTATACTTGATCAGGGGACTGTTATACTTGATCAGGGGATTTTGTTTTACTCGATGAGGGGCTTTGTTATTCTTGATGAGGGGACTTTGTTATACTCGATCAGGGGCCTTTGTTGTACTCGATGAGGGGCCTTTATTGTACTCGATCAGGGGCCTTTGTTGTACTCGATCACGGGACTTTGTTATACTCGATCAGGGGCCTTGATTACACTCGATCAGGAAACTTTGTTATACTCGATAAGGGGCCTTTGTTATACTCGATCAGGGATCTTTGTTATACTCGTTCAGGGGGCTTTGTTATACTCGGCCATGTGACTTTGTTATACTCGATGAGGGGGCTGTGTTATACTCTATCAGGGGACTTTGCTATACTCGATCAGGGAAGTTTGTTATACTCGATAAGGGGCCTTTGTTATACTCGATGAGGGGACTTTGTTATACTCGATCAGGGGAATTTGTTATACTCGATCAGGGGACTTTGTTTTACTCGATCAGGGGACTTTGTTATACTCGATCAGGGGACTTTGTTATAGTTGATCAGGGCAGATTAGTGGACTTTGTTATACTCGATGAGGGACTTTAAAATACTCGATCAGGGGACATTGCTATACTCGATGAGGGGACTTTGTTATACTCGATCGGGGGAATTTGTTATACTCGATCAGGGGCCTTTGATATACTCGATGAGGGATCTTTGTTATACTCCTTCAGGGGGCTTTGTTATACTCGGTCATGTGACTTTGTTATACTCGATGAGGGGCTGTGTTATACTCTATGAGGGGACTTTGCTATACTCGATCAGGGAAGTTTGTTATACTCGATAAGGGGCCTTTGTTATACTCGATAAGGGGACTTTGTTATACTCGATCAGGGGAATTTGTGATACTCGATCAGGGGACTTTGTTTTACTCGATCAGGGGACTTTGTTATACTCGATCAGGGGACTTTGTTATAGTTGATCAGGGCAGATTAGTGGACTTTGCTATACTCGATGAGGGACTTTAAAATACTCGATCAGGGGACTTTGTGATACTCGTTCAGGGGAATTTGTTATCTTCGATCAGGGATCTTTGTTATACTCGTTCCGGGGGCTTTGTTATTCTCGATCAGGGGACTTTGTTATACTCGATGAGGGGACTTTGTTATACTCGATCAGGGAATTTGTTATACTCGATCAGGGGACTTTGTTTTACTCGATCAGGGGACTTTGTTATACTCGATCAGGGGACTTTGTTATAGTTGATCAGGGCAGATTAGTGGACTTTGTTATACTCGATGAGGGACTTTAAAATACTCGATCAGGGGACATTGCTATACTCGATGAGGGGACTTTGTTATACTCGATCAGGGGAATTTGTTATACTCGATCAGGGGCCTTTGTTATACTCGATAAGGGGCCTTTGTTATACTCGATGAGGGGACTTTGTTATACTCGATCAGGGAATTTGTTATACTCGATCAGGGGACTTTGTTATACTCGATAAGGGGGCTTTGTTATACTCTATCAGGGGACTTTGTTATACTCGTTCAGGGGTATTTGTTATCTTCGATCAGGGATCTTTGTTATACTCGTTCCGGGGGTGTTGTTATACTCGATCAGGGGACTTTGTTATATGCGATCAGGAGACTTTCTTATTCTCAATCAGAGGACTTTGTTATACTCGATGAGTGGACTTTGTTATACTCGATCAGGGGAATTTGCTCTACCCGATTAGGGGACTTTGTTATACTCGATCAGCGGACTTTGTTATACTCTATCAGGGGACTTTGTTATACTCGATCAGGGATCTTTGTTATACTCTTTCAGGGGGCTTTGTTATTCTCGATTAGAGGAATTTGTTATACTCGATCAGGGGACTTTGTTATACTTAGGGGACTTTGTTATACTCGATCAGGGGACTTGTTATACTCGATCAGGGGGCTTTGTTATACTCGATCAGGGGACTTTGTTATACCCGATCAGGCGACTTTGTTATACTCGAGCAGGGGACTTTGTTATACTCGATCAGGGATCTTTGTTCTACTCTATCAGGGGACTTTGTTATACTCGATCAGGGATCTTTGTTATACTCGTTCAGGGGGCTTTGTTATACTCGTTCAGGTGACTTTGTTATACTCGATCAGGGGACTTTGTTATACTCGATCAGGGGGCTTTGTTATACTCGATGAGGGGACTTTGTTATACTCGATGAGGGGACTTTAATATACTCGATGAGGGGGCTTTGTTATACTCGATGAGGGGACTTTGTTATACTCGATCAGGGGACTTTGTCTATACTCGATGAGGGGGCATTGTTATACTCGATAAGGGGCCTTTGTTATACTCAATGAGGGGACTTTGTTATACTCGATCAAGGGAATTTGTTATACTCGATCAGGGGACTTTGTTTTACTCGATCAGGGGACTTTGTTATACTCGATCAGGGGACTTTGTTATAGGTGATCAGGGCAGATTAGTGGACTTTGTTATACTCGATGAGGGACTTTAAAATACTCGATCAGGGGACATTGCTATACTCGATGAGGGGACTTTGTTATACTCGATCAGGGCAATTTGTTATACTCGATCAGGGGCCTTTGTTATACGCGATAAGGGGCCTTTGTTATACTCGATCACTGGACTTTGTTATACTCGATGAGGGGGCTTTGTTATACTCGATCAGGGGACTTTGTTATACACAATCAGGGGACTGTGTTATACTCGATCAGGGGCCTGTGTTATACTCGATGAGGGGGCTTTGTTATACTATATTAGGGGACTTTGTTATACTCGATCAGGGGCCTTTGTTATACTCGATCGGAGGACTTTGTTATACTCAATCTGGGGACTTTGTTATACTCGATCAGGGGCCTTTGTTATGTTCGATCTGGACTTTGATATACTCGATAAGGGGCCATTGTTATACTCCATCAGGGGACTTTGTTATACTCGATAAGGGGACTTTGTTATACTCGATGAGGTGCTTTGTTGTACTCGATTAGGGGCCATTGTTATACTCGATATGGGGCCATTGTTATACTCGATCAGGGGACTTTGTTAAACTCGATAAGGGGACTTTGTTATACTCGATGAGGGGCTTTGTTATACTTGATCAGGGGACTTTGTTGTACTCGATCAGGGGACTTTGTTATGCTCGACCAAGGGTCTTTGTTATACTGGATCAGTGGACTTTGTTATGCTCTATCAGGGGACTTTGTTATACTCGATGAGGGGCCTTTGTTTTACTCTATCAGGGGACTTTGTTATACTGGATCTGGGGACTTTGTTATCCTCGATCAGTTTTCTTTGTTATTCTTGATCAGGGGACTTGTTATACTCGACCAGGGGCCTTTGTTGTACTCGATAAGGGGCAGTTGTTATACTCGATTAGGGACTTTGTTATACTCGATCAGGGGACTTTGTTATACTTGATCAGGGCCCTTTGTTATACTCGATGAGGGGACTTTGTTATACTCGATCAGGGGGCTTTGTTATACTTGATCAGGGGACTTTGTTATACTAGATGAGTGGACTTTGTAATACTCGATCAGGGGACTTTAATATACTCGATCAGGGGACTTTGCCTTACTCGATCAGGGAACTTTGTTATCCTCTATCAGGGGACTTTGTTATACTCGATCAGGCATCTTTGTTATACTCGTTCAGGGGGCTTTGTTATACTCGTTCAGGTGACTTTGTTATACTCGATAAGGGGACTTTGTTATACTCGATGAGGGGACTTTTTATACTCGATCAGGGGACTTTGCTATACTCGATCAGGGGACTTTGCTATACTCGATCAGGGGGCTTTGTTATACTCGATAAGGGGCCTTTGTTATACTCGATGAGGGTACTTTGTTATTCTCACTTAGGGGAATTTGTTATACTTGATCAGGGGACTGTTATACTTGATCAGGGGATTTTGTTTTACTCGATGAGGGGCTTTGTTATTCTTGATGAGGGGACTTTGTTATACTCGATCAGGGGCCTTTGTTGTACTCGATGAGGGGCCTTTATTGTACTCGATGAGGGGCCTTTGTTGTACTCGATCACGGGACTTTGTTATACTCGATCAGGGGCCTTTATTACACTCGATCAGGAAACTTTGTTATACTCGATAAGGGGCCTTTGTTATACTCGATCAGGGATCTTTGTTATACTCGTTCAGGGGGCTTTGTTATACTCGGTCATGTGACTTTGTTATACTCGATGAGGGGGCTGTGTTATACTCTATCAGGGGACTTTGCTATACTCGCTGATCAGGAAGCTTGTTATACCCGATAAGGGCCTTTGCTATACCTTTTTTCGGTGAGGGACTTTGTTATACTCGATGAGGGGACTTTGTTATTCTCGATCAGGGGGAATTTGTTATACTCGATGAGGGGCCTTTGTTATACTCGATGAGGGGACTTTGTTCTACTCGATCAGGGGAATTTGTTATACTCGTTGAGGAGACTGTTATATTCGATGACGGGACTTTGTTATACTCGATCTCGGGACTTTGTTATACTCGATGAGGGGCCTTTGAAATACTCGATCAGGGGCCTTTGTTATACCAGATCAGGGGACTTTGTTATTCTTGATCAGTGGACTTCAGAGTACTCGATGAGGACTTTGTTATACACGATCATTATATTATACTCGATCAGGATCTTGTTATACACAATCAGACTTTGTTATACCGCTGATCAGGGCCTTTGTTATACCTGATGAGGGCTTATATACTTATCAGGACTTTGTTATACGCGATCAGGAGACTTTCTTATTCTCAATCAGAGGACTTTGTTATACTCGATGAGTGGACTTTGTTATACTCGATCAGGGAATTTAATATACTCGCTCAGGGGAATTTGCTATACCCGATCAGGGGACTTTGTTATACTCGATCAGCGGAATTTGTTATACTCTATCAGGGGACTTTGTTATACTCGATCAGGGATCTTTGTTATTCTCTTTCAGGGGGCTTTGTTATTCTCGATTAGAGGAATTTGTTATACTCGATCAGGGGACTTTGTTATACTCGATGAGGGGACTTTGTTATACTCGATCAGGGGACTTTGTTATACTCGATCAGGGCCCTTTGTTATACTCGATCAGGGGGCTTTGTTATACTCGATCAGGGGGCTTTGTCATACCTGATCAGGGGACTTTGTTATACTAGATTAGTGGACTTTGTTATACTCGATCAGGGGACTTTGTTATACTCGATCAGGGCCCTTTGTTATACTCTATCAGGGGACTTTGTTATACTCGATCAGGGATCTTTGTTATACTCGATCAGGGGACTTTGTTATACTTGAAGAGGGATCTTTGTTCTACTCTATCAGGGGACTTTGTTATACTCGATCAGGGATCTTCGTTATACTCGTTCAGGGGGCTTTGTTATACTCGTTCAGGTGACTTTGTTATACTCGATCAGGGGACTTTGTTATACTCGATGAGGGGGCTTTGTTATACTCGATGAGGGGACTTTGTTATACTCGATGAGGGGACTTTAATATACTCGATGAGGGGGCTTTGTTATACTCGATGAGGGGACTTTGTTATACTCGATCAGAGGACTTTGTCTATACTCGATGAGGGGGCTTTATTATACTCGATAAGGGGCCTTAGTTATACTCGATGAGGGGACTTTGTTATACTCGATCAGGGGAATTTGTTATACTCGATCAGGGGACTTTGTTTTACTCGATCAGGGGGGTTTTACTCGATCAGGGGGCTTTGTCATACTTGATCAGGGGTCTTTGTTATAATAGATTAGTGGACTTTGTTATACTCGATCAGGGGACTTTGTTATACCCGATCATGCGACTTTGTTATACTCGATCAGGGGACTTTGTTATACTCGATGAGGGATCTTTGTTTTACTCTATCAGGGAACTTTGTTATAATCGATCAGGGATCTTTGTTATACTCGTTCAGGGGGGTTTGTTATACTCGTTCAGGTGACTTTGTTATACTCGATGAGGGGACTTTGTTATACTCGATCAGGGGGCTTTGTTATACTCGATGAGGGGTTTTTATTTAAACTCAGTGAGGGACTGTACTCGATGAGGACTTTGTTATACTCGATGAGGGACTTTGTTATACTCGATCAGGGGAATTTGTTATACTCGATCAGGGGCCTTTGTTATACTCGATAAGGGGCTTTTGTTATACTCGATGAGGGGACTTTGTTATACTCGATCAGGGGAATTTGTTATACTCGATCAGGGGACTTTGTTATACTCGATGAGGGGGCTTTGTTATACTCTATCAGGGGACTTTGTTATACTCGTTCAGGGGAATTTGTTATCTTCGATCAGGGATCTTTGTTTTACTCGTTCCGGGGGCTTTGTTATACTCGATCAGGGGACTTTGTTATATGCGATCAGGAGACTTTCTTATTCTCAATCATAGGACTTTGTTATACTCGATGAGTGGACTTTGTTATACTCGATCAGGGGAATTTGCTATACCCGATCAGGGGACTTTGTTATACTCGATCAGCGGACTTTGTTATACTCTATCAGGGGACTTTGTTACACTCGATCAGGGATCTTTGTTATACTCTTTCAGCGGGCTTTGTTATTCTCGTTTAGGGGAATTTGTTATACTCGATCAGTGGACTTTGTTATACTCGATCAGGGGACTTTGTTATACTCGATCAGGGGACTTTGTTATACTCGATCAGGGCCCTTTGTTATACTCGATCAGGGGGCTTTGTTACTACTCGATCAAGTGGCTTTGTTATACTTGATCAGGGGACTTTGTTATACTACATTTGTGGACTTTGTTATACTCGATCAGGGGAATTTAATATACTCGATGAGGGGGTTTTGTTATACTCGATCAGGGGACTTTGTTATATGCGATCAGGTGACTTTGTTATACTCGATCAGGGGACTTTGTTATACTCGATCAGGGATCTTTGTTCTACTCTATCAGGGGACTTTGTTATACTCGATCAGGGATCTTTGTTATACTCGTTCAGGGGGCTTTGTTATACTCGTTCAGGTGACTTTGTTATACTCGATCAGGGGACTTTGTTATACTCGATCAGGGGGCTTTGTTATACTCGATGAGGGGACTTTGTTATACTCGATGAGGGGACTTTAATATACTCGATGTGGGGGCTTTGTTATACTCGATGAGGGGACTTTGTTATACTCGATCAGGGGACTTTGTCTATACTCGATGAGGGGGCTTTGTTATACTCGATAAGGGGCCTTTGTTATACTCGATGAGGGGACTTTGTTATACTCGATCAGGGGAATTTGTTATACTCGATCAGGGGACTTTGTTTTACTCGATCAGGGGACTTTGTTATACTCGATCAGGGGACTTTGTTATAGTTGATCAGGGCAGATTAGTGGACTTTGTTATACTCGATGAGGGACTTTAAAATACTCGATCAGGGGACATTGCTATACTCGATGAGGGGACTTTGTTATACTCGATCAGGGGAATTTGTTATACTCGATCAGGGGCCTTTGTTATACTCGATAAGAGGCCTTTGTTATACTCGATGAGGGGACTTTGTTAAACACGATCAGGGGAATTTGTTATACTCGATCAGGGGACTTTGTTATACACAATCAGGGGACTTTGTTATACGCGATCAGGGGCCTTTGTTATACTCGATGAGGGGGCTTTGTTATACTCTATCAGGGGACTTTGTTATACGCGATCAGGAGACTTTCTTATTCTCAATCAGAGGACTTTGTTATACTCGATGAGTGGACTTTGTTATACTCGATCAGGGAATTTAATATACTCGATCAGGGTAATTTGCTATACCCGATCAGGGGACTTTGTTATACTCGATCAGCGGACTTTGTTATACTCTATCAGGGGACTTTGTTATACTCGATCAGGGATCTTTGTTATACTCTTTCAGGGGGCTTTGTTATTCTCGATTAGGGGAATTTGTTATACTCGATCAGGGGACTTTGTTATACTCGATGAGGGGACTTTGTTATATTCGATGAGGACTTTGTATACTCGATGGGGGCATACTCGATATGGGGGACTTTGTTATACTCGATCAGGGACTTTGTCTATATATACTCGATGAGGGAACTGTTATACTCGATAAAGGGCCTTAGTTATACTCGATAGGGGACTTTGTTATACTCGATCAGGGAATTTGTTATACTCGATCAGGGGACTTTGTTTTACTGGATCAGGGGGCTTTGTCATACTTGATCAGGGGACTTTGTTATAATAGATTAGTGGACTTTGTTATACTCGATCAGGGGACTTTGTTATACCCGATCATGCGACTTTGTTATACTCGATCAGGGGACTTTGTTATGCTCGATGAGGGATCTTTGTTTTACTCTATCAGGGAACTTTGTTATACTCGATCAGGGATCTTTGTTATACTCGTTCAGGGGGCTTTGTTATACTCGTTCAGGTGACTTTGTTATACTCGATCAGGGGACTTTGTTATACCCGATCAGGGTGCTTTGTTATACTCGATCAGAGGACTATGTTATATTCGATGAGGGGACTTTAATATACTCGATGAGGGGGCTTTGTTATACTCGATGAGGGGACTTTGTTATACTCGATCAGGGGAATTTGTTATACTCGATCAGGGGCCGTTGTTATACTCGATAAGGGGCTTTTGTTATACTCGATGAGGGGACTTTGTTATACATGATCAGGGGAATTTGTTATACTCGAGCAGGGGACTTTGTTATACACAATCAGGGGACTTTGTTGTACTCGATCAGGGGACTTTGTTATACTCGATGAGGGGTCTTTGTTATACTCTATCAGGGGACTTTGTTATACTCGTTCAGGGGAATTTGTTATCTTCGATCAGGGATCTTTGTTATACTCGTTCCGGGGGCTTTGTTATACTCGATCAGGGGACTTTGTTATACGCGATGAGTGGACTTTGTTATACTCGATCAGGGGAATTTGCTATACCCGATTAGGGGACTTTGTTATACTCGATCAGCGGACTTTGTTATACTCTATCAGGGGACTTTGTTATACTGTGTCAGGGGACTTTGTTATAGTTGATCAGGGCAGATTAGTGGACTTTGTTATACTCGATGAGGGACTTTAAAATACTCGATGAGGGGACATTGCTATACTCGATGAGGGGACTTTGTTATACTCGATCAGGGATCTTTGTTATACTCTTTCAGGGGGCTTTGTTATTCTCGATTAGTGGAATTTGTTATACTCGATCAGGGGACTTTGTTATACTCGATCAGGGGACTTTGTTATACTCGATCAGGGGACTTTGTTATACTCGATCAGGGATCTTTGTTATACTCGTTCAGGGGGCTTTGTTATACTCGATCAGGTGGCTTTGTCCTACTTGATCAGGGGGCTTTGTTATACTTGATCAGGGACTTTGTACTAGATGGTTGTTATATACTCGATCAGGGGACTTTTAATATATACTCCGTGGGGGGCTTTGTTAGTACTCGATCAGGGGACTTTGTTATACCCGATCAGGCGACTTTGTTATACTCGAGCAGGGGACTTTGTTATACTCGATCAGGGATGTTCTACCTATCTGGGGACTTTGTATACTCGATCAGGATCTTTGTTATACTCATTCCAGGGCTTCATATATACTCGTTCAGGTGACTTTGTTATATACTCGATCAGGGGACTTTGTTATACTCGATGAGGGGGCTTTGTTATATACTCGATGAGGACTTTGTTAAACTCGACGAGGGGACTTTATATATACTCGATGAGGGGCTTTGTTATACTCGATGAGGGGACTTTGTTATACTCGATCAGGGGACTTTGTCTATACTCGATGAGGGGGCATTGTTATACTCGATAAGGGGCCTTTGTTATACTCGATGAGGGGTCTTTGTTATACTCGATCAGGGGAATTTGTTATACTCGATCAGTGGACTTTGTTTTACTCGATCAGGGGACTTTGTTATACTCGATCAGGGGACTTTGTTATAGGTGATCAGGGCAGATTAGTGGACTTTGTTATACTCGATGAGGGACTTTAAAATACTCGATCAGGGGACATTGCTATACTCGATGAGGGGACTTTGTTATACTCGATCAGGGCAATTTGTTATACTCGATCAGGGGCCTTTGTTATACGCGATAAGGGGCCTTTGTTATACTCGATCACTGGACTTTGTTATACTCGATGAGGGGGCTTTGTTATACTCGATCAGGGGACTTTGTTATACACAATCAGGGGACTGTGTTATACTCGATCAGGGGCCTGTGTTATACTCGATGAGGGGGCTTTGTTATACTATATTAGGGGACTTTGTTATACTCGATCAGGGGCCTTTGTTATACTCGATCGGAGGACTTTGTTATACTCAATCTGGGGACTTTGTTATACTCGATCAGGGGCCTTTGTTATGTTCGATCTGGACTTTGATATACTCGATAAGGGGCCATTGTTATACTCCATCAGGGGACTTTGTTATACTCGATAAGGGGACTTTGTTATACTCGATGAGGTGCTTTGTTGTACTCGATTAGGGGCCATTGTTATACTCGATATGGGGCCATTGTTATACTCGATCAGGGGACTTTGTTAAACTCGATAAGGGGACTTTGTTATACTCGATGAGGGGCTTTGTTATACTTGATCAGGGGACTTTGTTGTACTCGATCAGGGGACTTTGTTATGCTCGACCAAGGGTCTTTGTTATACTGGATCAGTGGACTTTGTTATGCTCTATCAGGGGACTTTGTTATACTCGATGAGGGGCCTTTGTTTTACTCTATCAGGGGACTTTGTTATACTGGATCTGGGGACTTTGTTATCCTCGATCAGTTTTCTTTGTTATTCTTGATCAGGGGACTTTGTTATACTCGACCAGGGGCCTTTGTTGTACTCGATATGGGGCAGTTGTTATACTCGATTAGCGGACTTTGTTATACTCGATCAGGGGACTTTGTTATACTTGACCAGGGCCCTTTGTTATACTCGATGAGGGGACTTTGTTATACTCGATCAGGGGGCTTTGTTATACTTGATCAGGGGACTTTGTTATACTAGATGAGTGGACTTTGTAATACTCGATCAGGTGACTTTAATATACTCGATCAGGGGACTTTGCCTTACTCGATCAGGGAACTTTGTTATCCTCTATCAGGGGACTTTGTTATACTCGATCAGGCATCTTTGTTATACTCGTTCAGGGGGCTTTGTTATACACGTTCAGGTGACTTTGTTATACTCGATAAGGGGACTTTGTTATACTCGATGAGGGGACTTTTTTATACTCGATCAGGGGACTTTGCTATACTCGATCAGGGGACTTTGCTATACTCGATCAGGGGGCTTTGTTATACTCGATAAGTTGCCTTTGTTATACTCGATGAGGGTACTTTGTTATTCTCACTTAGGGGAATTTGTTATACTTGATCAGGGGACTGTTATACTTGATCAGGGGATTTTGTTTTACTCGATGAGGGGCTTTGTTATTCTTGATGAGGGGACTTTGTTATACTCGATCAGGGGCCTTTGTTGTACTCGATGAGGGGCCTTTATTGTACTCGATGAGGGGCCTTTGTTGTACTCGATCACGGGACTTTGTTATACTCGATCAGGGGCCTTTATTTCACTCGATCAGGAAACTTTGTTATACTCGATAAGGGGCCTTTGTTATACTCGATCAGGGATGTTTGTTATACTCGTTCAGGGGGCTTTGTTATACTCGGTCATGTGACTTTGTTATACTCGATGAGGGGGCTGTGTTATACTCTATCAGGGGACTTTGCTATACTCGATCAGGGAAGTTTGTTATACTCGATAAGGGGCCTTTGTTATACTCGATGAGGGGACTTTCTTATACTTGATCAGGGGAATTTGTTATACTCGATCAGGGGACTTTGTTTTACTCGATCAGGGGACTTTGTTATACTCGATCAGGAGACTTTGTTATAGTTGATCCGGGCAGATTAGTGGACATTGCTATACTCGATGAGGGGACTTTGTTATACTCGATAAGGGGCCTTTGTTATACTCGATGAGGGGACTTTGTTATACTCGATCAGGGGAATTTGTTATACAATCAGGGGACTTTTGTTATACTCGATCAGGGGCCTTTGTTATACTCGATGAGGGGCTTTGTTATATACTCTCTATCAGGGGACTTTGTTATACTGCGCGATCAGAGCTTTCTTATTCTCAATCAAGAGGACTTTGTTATACTCGATGAGTGGACTTTGTTATATACTCGATCGGGGAATTTAATATGCTCTCGATCGAAATTTGCTATACCAGGCGTCAGGGGACTTTGTTATACCGATCAGACATTGCTATACTCAATGAGGGGACTTTGTTATACTCGATCAGGGATCTTTGTTATACTCTTTCAGGGGGCTTTGTTATTCTCGATTAGGGGAATTTGTTATACTCGATCAGGGGACCTTGTTATACTCCATGAGGGGACTTTGTTATACTCGATCAGGGGACTTTGTTATACTCGATCAGGGATCTTTGTTATACTCGTTCAGGGGGCTTTGTTATACTCGATCAGGAGGCTTTGTCATACTTGATCAGGGGACTTTGTTATAATAGATTAGTGGACTTTGTTATACTCGATCAGGGGACTTTAATATACTCGATGAGGGGGCTTTGTTATACTCGATCAGGGGACTTTGTTATACCCGATCAGGCGACTTTGTTATACTCGATCAGGGATCTTTGTTATACTCTATCAGGGGACTTTGTTATACTCGATCAGGGATCTTTGTTATACTCGATCAGGGGACTTTGTTATACTTGAAGAGGGATCTTTGTTCTACTCTATCAGGGGACTTTGTTATACTCGATCAGGGATCTTCGTTATACTCGTTCAGGGGGCTTTGTTATACTCGTTCAGGTGACTTTGTTATACTCGATCAGGGGACTTTGTTATACTCGATGAGGGGGCTTTGTTATACTCGATGAGGGGACTTTGTTATACTCGATGAGGGGACTTTAATATACTCGATGAGGGGGCTTTGTTATACTCGATGAGGGGACTTTGTTATACTCGATCAGAGGACTTTGTCTATACTCGATGAGGGGGCTTTATTATACTCGATAAGGGGCCTTAGTTATACTCGATGAGGGGACTTTGTTATACTCGATCAGGGGAATTTGTTATACTCGATCAGGGGACTTTGTTTTACTCGATCAGGGGGGTTTTACTCGATCAGGGGGCTTTGTCATACTTGATCAGGGGTCTTTGTTATAATAGATTAGTGGACTTTGTTATACTCGATCAGGGGACTTTGTTATACCCGATCATGCGACTTTGTTATACTCGATCAGGGGACTTTGTTATACTCGATGAGGGATCTTTGTTTTACTCTATCAGGGAACTTTGTTATAATCGATCAGGGATCTTTGTTATACTCGTTCAGGGGGGTTTGTTATACTCGTTCAGGTGACTTTGTTATACTCGATGAGGGGACTTTGTTATACTCGATCAGGGGGCTTTGTTATACTCGATGAGGGGACTTTGTTATACTCGATGAGGGGACTTTAATATACTCGATGAGGGGGCTTTGTTATACTCGATGAGGGGACTTTGTTATACTCGATCAGGGGAATTTGTTATACTCGATGAGGGGCCTTTGTTATACTCGATAAGGGGCTTTTCTTATACTCGATGAGGGGACTTTGTTATACGCGATCAGGGGAATTTGTTATACTCGAGCAGGGGACTCTGTTATACAAAATCAGTGGACTTTGTTATACTCGATAAGGGGCCTTTGTTATACTCGATGAGGGGGCTTTGTTATACTCTATCAGGGGACTTTGTTATACTCGTTCAGGGGAATTTGTTATCTTCGATCAGGGATCTTTGTTATACTCGTTCCGGGGGCTTTGTTATTACTCGATCAGGGGACTTTGTTATACGCGATCAGGAGACTTTCTTATTCTCAATCAGAGGACTTTGTTATACTCGATGAGTGGACTTTGTTATACTCGATCAGGAATTTAATATATTCGATCAGGGGAATTTGCTATACCCGATCAGGGGACTTTGTTATACTCGATCAGCGGACTTTGTTATACTCTATCAGGGGACTTTGTTACACTCGATCAGGGATCTTTGTTATACTCTTTCAGCGGGCTTTGTTATTCTCGATTAGGGGAATTTGTTATACTCGATCAGTGGACTTTGTTATACTCGATCAGGGGACTTTGTTATACTCGATCAGGGGACTTTGTTATACTCGATCAGGGCCCTTTGTTATACTCGATCAGGGGGCTTTGTTACTACTCGATCAAGTGGCTTTGTTATACGTGATGAGGGGACTTTGTTATACTACATTTGTGGACTTTGTTATACTCGATCAGGGGACTTTAATATACTCGATGAGGGGGTTTTGTTATACTCGATCAGGGGACTTTGTTATATGCGATCAGGCGACTTTGTTATACTCGATCAGGGGACTTTGTTATACTCGATCAGGGATCTTTGTTCTACTCTATCAGGGGACTTTGTTATACTCGATCAGGGATCTTTGTTATACTTGTTCAGGGGGCTTTGTTATACTCGTTCAGGTGACTTTGTTATACTCGATCAGGGGACTTTGTTATACTCGATTAGGGGGCTTTGTTATACTCGATGAGGGGACTTTGTTATACTCGATGAGGGGACTTTAATATACTCGATGTGGGGGCTTTGTTATACTGGATGAGGGGACTTTGTTATACTCGATCAGGGGACTTTGTCTATACTCGATGAGGGGGCTTTGTTATACTCGATAAGGGGCCTTTGTTAAACTCGATGAGGGGAATTTGTTATACTCGATCAGGGGACTTTGTTTTACTCGATCAGGGGAATTTGTTATACTCGATCAGGGGACTTTGTTATAGTTGATCAGGGCAGATTAGTGGACTTTGTTATACTCGATGAGGGACTTTAAAATACTCGATCAGGGGACATTGCTATACTCGATGCGGGGACTTTGTTATATTCGATCAGGGGAATTTGTTATTCTCGATCAGGGGCCTTTGTTATACTCGATAAGGGGCCTTTGTTATACTCGACGAGGGGATTTTGTTATACTCGATCAGGGGAATTTGTTACACTCGATCAGGGGACTTTGTTATACTCGATGAGGGGGCTTTGTTATACTCTATCAGGGGACATTGTTATACTCGTTCAGGGGAATTTGTTATTTTGTTATACTCGTTCCGGGGGCTTTGTTATACTCGATCAGGGGACTTTGTTATACGCGATCAGGAGACTTTCTTATTCTCAATCAGAGGACTTTGTTATACTCGATGAGTGGACTTTGTTATACTCGATCAGGGAATTTACTATACTCGATCAGGGGAATTTGCTATACCCGATCAGGGGACTTTGTTATACTCGATCAGGGGACTTTGTTATACTTTATCAGGGGACTTTGTTATACTCGATAGGGATCTTTGTTATACTCGTTCAGGGGGCTTTGTTATTCTCGATTAGGGGAATTTATTATACTCGATGAGGGGACTTTGTTATACTCGATGAGGGGACTTTGTTATACTCGATCAGGGGACTTTGTCTATACTCGATGAGGGGGCTTTGTTATACTCGATAAGGGGCCTTTGTTATACTCGATGAGGGGACTTTGTCTATACTCGATGAGGGCTTTGTTATACTCGATAAGGGCCTTAGATTGCCTCGATGAGGACTTTGTTATACTCGATCAGAATTTGTTATACTCGATCAGGGGACTTTGTTTTACTGGATCAGGGGGCTTTGTCATACTTGATCAGGGGACTTTGTTATAATAGATTAGTGGACTTTGTTATACTCGATCAGGGGACTTTGTTATACCCGATCATGCGACTTTGTTATACTCGATCAGGGGACTTTGTTATGCTCGATGAGGGATCTTTGTTTTACTCTATCAGGGAACTTTGTTATACTCGATCAGGGATCTTTGTTATACTCGTTCAGGGGGCTTTGTTATACTCGTTCAGGTGACTTTGTTATACTCGATCAGGGAACTTTGTTATACTCGATCAGGGGGCTTTGTTATACTCGATGGGGGAACTTTGTTATACTCGATGAGGGGACTTTAATATACTCGATGAGGGGGCTTTGTTATACTCGATGAGGGACTTTGTTATACTCGATCAGGGGAATTTGTTATACTCGATCAGGGGCCTTTGTTATACTCGATAAGGGGCTTTTGTTATACTCGATGAGGGGACTTTGTTATACTCTATCAGGGGACTTTGTTATACTCGTTCAAGGGAATTTGTTATCTTCGATCAGGGATCTTTGTTATACTCGTTCCGGGGGCTTTGTTATACTCGATCAGGGGACTTTGTTATATGCGATCAGGAGACTTTCTTATTCTCAATCATAGGACTTTGTTATACTCGATGAGTGGACTTTGTTATACTCCATCAGGGGAATTTGCTATACCCGTTCAGGGGACTTTGTTATACTCGATCAGCGGACTTTGTTATACTCTATCAGGGGACTTTGTTACACTCGATCAGGGATCTTTGTTATACTCTTTCAGCGGGCTTTGTTATTCTCGATTAGGGGAATTTGATATACTCGATCAGGAGACTTTCTTATTCTCAATCAGAGGACTTTGTTATACTCGATGAGTGGACTTTGTTATACTCGATCAGGGGCCTTTGTTATACTCGATAAGGGGCTTTTGTTATACTCGATGAGGGGACTTTGTTATACACGATCAGGGGAATTTGTTATACTCGAGCAGGGGACTTTGTTATACACAATCAGGGAACTTTGTTATACTCGATCAGGGGCCTTTGTTATACTCGATGAGGGGGCTTTGTTATACTCTCTCAGGGGACTTTGTTATACTCGTTCAGGGGAATTTGTTATCTTCGATCAGGGATCTTTGTTATACTCGTTCCGGGGGCTTTGTTATACTCGATCAGGGGACTTTGTTATACTCGATGAGGGGACTTTGTTATACTCGATCAGGAGAATTTGTTATACTCGATCAGGGGACTTTGTTTTACTCGATCAGGGGACTTTGTTATACTCGATCAGGGGACTTTGTTATAGTTGATCAGGGCAGATTAGTGGACTTTGTTATACTCGATGAGGGACTTTAAAATACTCGATCAGGGGACATTGCTATACTCGATGAGGGGACTTTGTTATACTCGAACAGGGGAATTTGTTATACTCGATCAGGGGCCTTTGTTATACTCGATAAAGGGCCTTTGTTATACTCGATGAGGGGACTTTGTTATACTCGATCAGGGGAATTTGTTATACTCGATCAGGGGACTTTGTTATACTCGATGATGGGGCTTTGTTATACCCTATCAGGGGAATTTGTTATACTCGTTCAGGAACTTTTCTTATTCTCAATCAGAGGACTTTGTTATACTCGATGAGTGGACTTCTTATATACTCGTTCAGGGGAATTTGTTTTCTTCGATCAGGGATCTTTGTTATATTCGTTCCGGGGGCTTTGTTATACTCGATCAGGGGACTTTGTTATACGCGATCAGGAGACTTTCTTATTCTCAATCAGAGGACTTTGTTATACTCGATGAGTGGGCTTTGTTATACTCGATCAGGGGAATTTGCTATACCCGATCAGGGGACTTTGTTATACTCGATCAGAGGACTTTGTTATACTCTATCAGGGGACTTTGTTATACTCGATCAGGGATCTTTGTTATACTCTTTCAGGGGGCTTTGTTATTCTCGATTAGGGGAATTTGTTATACTCGATCAGGGGAGTTTGTTATACTCGATGAGGGGACTTTGTTATACTCGATCAGGGGTCTTTGTTATACTCGATCAGGGCCCTTTGTTATACTCGATGAAGGGGCTTTGTTACTACTCGATCAAGTGGCTTTGTTATACTTGATCAGGGGACTTTGTTATACTAGATTTTTGGACTTTGTTATACTCGATCAGGGGACTTTAATATACTCGATGAGGGAGCTTTGTTATACTCGATGAGGGGACTTTGTTATACCCGATCAGGCGACTTTGTTATACTCGATCAGGCGACTTTGTTATACTCGATCAGGGATCTTTGTTATACTCGTTCAGGGGGCTTTGTTATACTCGTTCAGGTGACTTTGTTATAGTCGATCAGGGAACTTTAATATACTCGATGAGGGGGCTTTGTTATACTCGATGAGGGGACTTTGTTATACTCGATCAGGGGACTTTGTCTATACTCGATGAGGGGGCATTGTTATACTCGATAAGGGGCCTTTGTTATACTCGAGGAGGGGACTTTGTTATACTCGATCAGGGGAATTTGTTATACTCGATCAGGGGACTTTGTTTTACTCGATCAGGGGACTTTGTTATACTCGATCAGGGGACTTTGTTATAGGTGATCAGGGCAGATTAGTGGAATTTGTTATACTCGATGAGGGACTTTAAAATACTCGATCAGGGGACATTGCTATACTCGATGAGGCGACTTTGTTATACTCGATCAGGGGAATTTGTTGTACTCGATCAGGGGCCTTTCTTATACTCGATAAGGGGCCTTTGTTATACTCGATGAGGGGACTTTGTTATACTCGATGAGGGGGCTTTGTTATACTCGATCAGGGGACTTTGTTATACACAATCAGGGGACTTTGTTATACTCGATCAGGGGCCTTTGTTATACTCGATGAAAGGGCTTTGTTATACTCTATAAGGGGACTTTGTTATAGTCGATCAGGGGCCTTTGTTATACTCGATCGGAGGACTTTGTTATACTCAATCTGGGGACTTTGTTATACTCGATTAGGGGCCTTTGTTATATTCGATCTGGACTTTGATATACTCGATCAGGGGACTTTGTTATACTCGATCAGTGGCCTTTGTTATATTCGATGAGGAGCCTTTGTTATACTCGATCAGGCGACTTGGTTATACTCGATCAGGGGCCATTGTTATACTCGATAAGGGGCCATTGTTATACTCGATCAGGGGACTTTGTTATACTCGATAAGGGGACTTTGTTATACTCGATGAGGGGCTTTGTTATACTTGATCAGGGGACTTTGTTGTACTCGATCAGGGGACTTTGTTATGCTCGACCAAGGGTCTTTGTTATACTGGATCAGTGGACTTTGTTATACTCTATCAGGGGACTTTGTTATACTCGATGAGGGCCTTTGTTTTACTCTATCAGGGGACTTTGTTATACTGGATCTGGGGACTTTGTTATCCTCGATCAGTTTTCTTTGTTATTCTTGATCAGGGGACTTTGTTATACTCGACCAGGGGCCTTTGTTGTACTCGATAAGGGGCAGTTGTTATACTCGATTAGGGGACTTTGTTATACTCGATCAGGGGACTTTGTTATACTTGATCAGGGCCCTTTGTTATACTCGATGAGGGGACTTTGTTATACTCGATCAGGGGGCTTTGTTATACTTGATCAGGGGACTTTGTTATACTAGATGAGTGGACTTTGTTATACTCGATCAGGGGACTTTAATATACTCGATCAGGGGACTTTGCCTTACTCGATCAGGGAACTTTGTTATCCTCTATCAGGGGACTTTGTTATACTCGATCAGGCATCTTTGTTATACTCGTTCAGGGGGCTTTGTTATACTCGTTCAGGTGACTTTGTTATACTCGATAAGGGGACTTTGTTATACTCGATGAGGGGACTTTTTATACTCGATCAGGGGACTTTGCTATACTCGATCAGGGGACTTTGCTATACTCGATCAGGGGGCTTTGTTATACTCGATAAGGGGCCTTTGTTATACTCGATGAGGGGACTTTGTTATTCACAATTAGGGGAATTTGTTATACTTGATCAGGGGACTGCTATACTTGATCAGGGGATTTTGTTTTACTCGATGAGGGGCTTTATTATTCTTGATGAGGGGACTTTGTTATACTCGATCAGGGGCCTTTGTTGTACTCGATGAGGGGCCTCTATTGTACTCGATCAGGGGCCTTTGTTGTACTCGATCACGGGACTTTGTTATACTCGATTAGGGGCCTTTATTGCACTCGATCAGGAAACTTTGTTATACTTGATAAGGGGCCTTTGTTATACTCGATCAGGGATCTTTGTTATACTCGATCAGGGGGCTTTGTTATACTCGGTCATGTGACTTTGTTATACTCGATGAAAGTTGCTGTGTTATACTCTATCAGGGGACTTTGCTATACTCGATCAGGGAAGTTTGTTATACTCGATAAGGGGCCTTTGTTATACTCGATGAGGGGACTTTGTTATACTCGATCAGGGGAATTTGTTATACTCGATCAGGGGACTTTGTTTTACTCGATCAGGGGACTTTGTTATACTCGATCAGGGGAATTTGTTATAGTTGATCACGGCAGATTAGTGGACTTTGTTATACTCGATGAGGGACTTTAAAATACTCGATCAGGGGACATTACTATACTCGATGAGGGGACTTTGTTATACTCGATCAGGGGAATTTGTTATACTCGATGAGGGGCCTTTGTTATACTCGATCAGGGATCTTTGTTATACTCGTTCAGGGGGCTTTGTTATACTCGGTCATGTGACTTTGTTATACTCGATGAGGGGGCTGTGTTATACTCTATCAGGGGACTTTGCTATACTCGATCAGGGAAGTTTGTTATACTCGATAAGGGGCCTTTGTTATACTCGATGAGGGGACTTTGTTATACTCGATCAGGGGAATTTGTTATACTCGATCAGGGGACTTTGTTTACTCGATCAGGGGACTTTCTTATACTCGATCAGGGGACTTTGTTATAGTTGATCAGGGCAGATTAGTGGACTTTGTTATACTCGATGAGGGACTTTAAAATACTCGATCAGGGGACATTGCTATACTCGATGAGGGGACTTTGTTATACTCGATGAGGGGAATTTGTTATACTCGATCAGGGGCCTTTGTTATACTCGATAAGGGGCTTTTGTTATACTCGAGCATGGGACTTTGTTATACACAATTAGGGGACTTTGTTATACTCGATCAGGGGCCTTTGTTATATTCGATGAGGGGGCTTTGTTATACTCTATCAGGGGACTTTGTTATACTCGTTCAGGGGAATTTGTTATCTTCGATCAGGGATCTTTGTTATACTCGTTCCGGGGGCTTTTGTTATACTCGATCAGGGGACTTTGTTATACGCGATCAGGAGACTTTCTTATTCTCAATCTTAGGACTTTGTTATACTCGATGAGTGGACTTTGTTATACTCGATCAGGGGAATTTGCTATACCCGATCAGGGGACTTTGTTATACTCGATCAGCGGACTTTGTTATACTCTATCAGGGGACTTTGTTATACTCGATCAGGGATCTTTGTTATACTCTATCAGGGGGCTTTGTAATTCTCGATTAGGGGAATTTGTTATACTCGATCAGTGGACTTTGTTATACTCGACCAGGGGACTTTGTTATACTCGATCAGGGGACATTGTTATACTCGATCAGGGCCCTTTGTTATACTCGATCAGGGGGCTTTGTTACTACTCGATCAAGTGGCTTTGTTATACTTGATCAGGGGACATTGTTATACTAGATTTGTGGACTTTGTTATACTCGATCAGGGAACTTTAATATACTCGATGAGGGGGCTTTGTTATACTCGATCAGGGGACTTGTTATGTTCCGGATCAGGCGATCTTTTGTTATACTCGATCAGGGGACTTTGTTATACTCGATCAGGATCTTTTGTTCTACTCTACTAAGGATTCTTGTTATACTCGATCAGGGATCTTTGTTATACTCGTTCAGGGGCTTTGTTATACTCGTTCAGGTGACTTTGTTATACTCGATCAGGGGACTTTGTTATACTCGTTCAGGGGGCTTTGTTTTTCTCGATGAGGGGACTTTAATATACTCGATGAGGGGGCTTTGTTATACTCGATGAGGGGACTTTGTTATACTCAATGAGGGGACTTTGTTATTCTCGATTAGAGGATTCTGTCTACTCGAAGAGGGGGGGCCGGTTATACTCGATAAGGGGCCTTTGTTATACTCGATGAGGGGACTTTGTTATACTCGATCAGGGGAATTTCTTATACTCGATCAGGGGACTTTGTTTTACTCGATCAGGGGACTTTGTTATACTCGATCAGGGGACTTTGTTATAGTTGATCAGGGCAAATTTGTGGAGTTTGTTATACTCGATGAGGGACTTTAAAATACTCGATCAGGGGACATTGCTATACTCGATGAGGGGACTTTGTTATACTCGATGAGGGGCTTTGTTATACTTGATCAGGGGACTTTGTTATACTCGATCAGGGGACTTTGTTATGCTCGAAGAAGGATCTTTGTTATACTGGTCATGTGACTTGTTATATACTCGATGAGGGGCCAAAAGTTATGTACTTTATCAGGGGACTAAGAACCCTGGATCAGGTTTATGAGTAATTTGATGGTGGCCCGGTGTTGGCGGCCGATGAGGGGACTTGTTATACTCGATAAGGGGACTTTGTTATACTCGATGAGGGGACTTTTTATACTCGATCAGGGGACTTTGCTATACTCGATCAGGGGACTTTGCTATACTCGATCAGGGGGCTTTGTTATACTCGGTAAGGGGCCTTTGTTATACTCGATGAGGGGACTATGTTATTCTCACTTAGGGGAATTTGTTATACTTGATCAAGGGACTGTTATACTTGATCAGGGGATTTTGTTATACTCGATGAGGGGCTTTGTTATTCTTGATGAGGGGACTTTGTTATACTCGATCAGGGGCCTTTGTTGTACTCGATGAGGGGCCTCTATTGTACTCGATCAGGGGCCTTTGTTGTACTCAATCACGGGACTTTGTTATACTCGATCAGGGGCCTTTATTACACACGATCAGGAAACTTTGTTATACTCGATAAGCGGCCTTTGTTATACTCGATCAGGGGGCTTTGTTATACTCGGTCATGTGACTTTGTTATACTCGATGAGGGGGCTGTGTTATACTCTATGAGGGGACTTTGCTATACTCGATCAGGGAAGTTTGTTATACTCGATGAGGGGACTTTGTTATACTCGATCAGAGGAATTTGTTATACTCGATCAGGGGACTTTGTTTTACTCGATCAGGGGACTTTGTTATACTCGATCAGGGGACTTTGTTATAGTTGATCAGGGCAGATTAGTGGACTTTGTTATACTCGATGAGGGACTTTAAAAAACTTGATCAGGGGACATTGCTATACTCGATGAGGGGACTTTGTTATACTCGATCAGGGGAATTTGTTATACTCGATCAGGGGCCATTGTTATACTCGATAAGGGGCCTTTGTTATACTCGATGAGGGGACTTTGTTATACTCGATCAGGGGAATTTGTTATGCTCGATTAGGGGACTTTGTTATACTCGATGAGGGGGCTTTGTTATACTCTATCAGGGGACTTTGTTATACTCGTTCAGGGGAATTTGTTATCTTCGATCAGGGATCTTTGTTATACTCGTTCCGGGGGCTTTGTTATACTCGATCAGGGGACTTTGTTATACGCGATTAGGAGACTTTCTTATTCTCAATCAGAGGACTTTGTTATACCCGATGAGTGGACTTTGTTATACTCGATCAGGGGAATTTGCTCTACCCGATCAGGGGACTTTGTTATACTCGATCAGCGGACTTTGTTATACTCTATCAGGGGACTTTGTTATACTCGATCAGGGATCTTTGTTATACTCTTTCAGGGGGCTTTGTTATTCTCGATAATGGGAATTTGTTATACTCGATCAGGGGACTTTGTTATACTCGATGAGGGGACTTTGTTATACTCGATCAGGGATCTTTGTTATACTCGTTCAGGGGGCTTTGTTATACTCGATCAGGGGGCTTTGTCATACTTGATCAGGGGACTTTGTTATACCCGATCAGGCGACTTTGTTATACTCGATCAGGGGACTTTGTTATACTCGATCAGGGATCTTTGTTTTACTCTATCAGGGAACTTTGTTATACTCGATCAGGGATCTTTGTTATACTCCTTCAGGGGGCTTTGTTATACTCGTTCAGGTGACTTTGTTATACTCGATCAGGGGACTTTGTTATACTCGATCAGGGGGCTTTGTTATACTCGATGAGGGGACTTTGTTATACTCGATGAGGGGACTTTAATATGCTCGATGAGGGGGCTTTGTTATACTCGA
>NW_024730127.1:0-34266 GCF_018991925.1 Homarus americanus | reverse complement strand
TGGAGGGGATGGAAAGTGAGTGAAGCAATACGCTTCTCTCCCTCCGTCCTCCCAGACCCTCCTCCATCCTTCCTGACACTCTCTCACCCTCCTCCATCCCTCCATCGACACTCTCACCCTCCTCCGTCCCTCCCCGACACTCTCTCACCCTCTCCGTCCCTCCCCAGACACTCTCTCACCCTCCTCCGTCCTTTGGCCTCTCTCACCCTCCTCCGTCCCCTAACCAGACACTCTCTCACCTCCTCCGTCCTCCCCCAGACCTCCTCTCACCTCCTCCGTCCTCCCCCGACACTCTCTCACCCTCCTCGTCCCTCCCCAGACACTCTCTCACCCTCCTCCATCCCTCCTCGACCTCTCCACCCTCCTCGTCCCTCTCCCGACCTCTCTCCCCTCCTCTCCTCCCTCAGACACTCTCTACCCTCCTCCATCCTCCCCAGACCTTCCTCACCCTCCTCATCCCTCCCTCGACTCTCTCTCACCCTCCTCCGTCCCTCCCCCAGGACCTCTCACCTCCTCCTCTCCTCCCCGGAACACTCTCTCCCACCCCTCCTCCGTCCCTCCTCCAGAGACTCTCTCACTCTCTCCGTCCCTCCTGACCTCTCTCCACCCCTCCTCCGTCCCTCCCCCCGACACTCTCTCACCCTCCTCCGTCCCTCCCTCAGACACTCTCTCCCCTCCTCCGTCCTTCCCACACACTCTCACCCCTCCTCCGTCCCTCCCTCGACACTCTCTCACCCTCCTCCGTCCTTCCCCTGACACTCTCTCCCCCTCCTCCGTCCCTCCTCAGACACTCCTCTCTCCCCTCCTCCATCCCTCCCTCGACACTCTCTCACCCCTCTCCGTCCCTCCCAAGAACTCTCTCACCCCTCCTCCTCCGTCCCCTCCTCGACTCTCTCACCCTCCTCCGTCCCTCCCTCGACCTCTCTCACCTTCCTCCGTCCCTCCCCGGCTACTCTCTCCCCTCCTCCATCCCTCCTCAGACACTCTCTCACCCTCCTCCGTCCTTCCCCTGGCCTCTCACCTCCTCCGTCCCTCCCCTCGACCTCTCCACCCTCCTCCGTCCTCTCAGCACTCTCTCACCTCCTCCGTCCCTCCTCCGACACTCCCTCGCCCTCCTCCATCCCTCCCTCGACACTCTCTCACCTCCTCCGTCCCTCCCCGACACTCTCTCACCCTCCTCCGTCCCTCCCACCGACCTCTCGCCCTCCTCCGTCCCTCCCTCGACCTCTCTCCCACCCCTCCTCCGTCCCTCCCCCGACACTCTCTCTCACCCTTCTCCGTCCCTCCCCGACCTCTCTCACCCTCCTCCGTCCCTCCCCCGACACTCTCCACCCTCCTCCGTCCCTCCCTCGACACTCTCTCCCCTCCTCCGTCCTTCCCCGAACCTCTCTCACCTCCTCCATCCTCCACCGACGCCTCTCTCCCTCCTCCGTCCCTCCCCGACACTCTCTCCCCCTCCTCGTCCCTCCCCGACACTCTCCCTCCTCCCGTCCCCTCCCCGACTTTCACCCTCCTCCTCCCTCCCCTCGACTCTCACCCTCCTCCATCCCTCCCCGACACTCTCTCACCCTCCTCCGTCCCTCCCCAGACACTCTCTCACCCTCCTCCATCCTTCCCCAACCTCTCCCCTCCTCCGTCCCTCCCCAGACACTCTCTCACCCTCCTCCGTCTCCCTCCCCAGACACTCTCTCTCACCTCCTCCGTCCTCCCCGACACTCTCTTCCCTCCTCCGTCCCTCCCCGACACTCTCTCACCCTCATCCTTCCCTCCCCGACACTCTCTCACCCTCCTCCGTCCCTCCCCGACACTCTCTCCTCCTCCATCCCCCTCCCCGACACTCTCACCCTCCTCCGTCCCTCCCCCGACACTCTCTCACCCTCCTCCGTCCCTCCCCCGACACTCTCTCACCCTCCTCCGTCCCTCCCCCGACACTCTCTTACCCCTCCATCCATCCCTTCCTCGACACTCTCTCACCTGTCTGTTAAATTAAACGAGCATGTGTATAGGTAAGTGGTGGATGCGCCCACTCATTCACCTGTCACCTGTAATCAAGGAATGGAAATCAGGGGACGGGGGTTCTGTTTGATTAACCATAAAATCGTTTGGTAGGAATTTTTCCCCATCACTAGGGAGAATATATTTATCTTGCTCAGAATTAATCTAGCTAAGGTAGAGGCTCAGGTGTGGATTAAATTCAGTTAAGTGAGTGATTTAATTATTATACTCTTGCTTAGGTGATGATGAGATGGGGGGTTCAAGAGATCAGTTGTGAGGTTCAATGAGAGGTGAGAAGTTTGGAGGTGTGAGGAGGCTGGGAGGGGAGGGGGTTGTGTGGTTGAAGAGGCAGTAGAGGGAATAGGTGGGAGGGAGGGAGGGAGGAAGAAGGTAGAGGGTTAGGGTGTAGATGGTAAGGTGAGATAATTTTGTAGAGTGGACGGAGAAGGGGGGGAGAGGGAAGAGTTGTATGTAAGGAGAGGTAGAGGGAGGTGAAGTAGAGAGGAAATGGAATGAAGGGGAGTAGGGATGAGGAGCATGGATGTGGAGGGTGAGGAAGAGGAAGACGAGGTGTATGGTGTCAACAAATGAGAATAAGAGACATAAAGAAGCGTAGAGAGAGGAAAGAGGAGAAAGAGAGTGATAGGCATAAAAGAAGAGTAGGGAGAGGAGAGAGAGGAAGAGGAAGATGAAGAAGAGGAGAGAAGGGGAGAGGATAAAATAAAACAATATATGGTGTTCCAGAAAAATGTCCCTGTCTTCCTCCCTCCCTGCCTCCTTCCTGCTGCTCCCTGAAACATTGTGACTTGGTGGGAGGGAGAGAGGCAGGGAACAGGCAGGGAGGGCGGCAGGGATATTTATCTGGGAAACCATATATAAGGAGGAGCACATACTGATTGTTATCATCTCCCGAAACGTATAACAAAATGAATGTAAAAGGAAAGCCACCACCACCAACGCCATCACCACCCTCGCCATCGCCACCTGCTGCCCCACCGTCCAGCCGCCGCCGTCTCCACCGCAGCCCATTTTAAAAGCTTATCTAATTACTGTACATACACCAAACTTCTAAATCATTTGTCAGTCGCTCTTGTCTTTTATCTGAACTTATGGGAGACAGACGAGGCAATGATTGGCTCACTGTTCACTTATATACAGTATATATATATATATATATATATATATATATATATATATATATATATATATATATATATATATATATATATATATATATATTTCATGTAAATCACAATGAAAACGTGGATACAAGATAAATCTTGATATTAAAATCACACGGGAAGATGGAAACAGCGAATACCTTAGCTAAGGTACTCCGTTGTTGCCATCTTCCCGTGTGATTTTATCAAGATATATATATATATATATATATATATATATATATATATATACATTCAGCATCAGTCTATATAGCATGCGGACTTCCACATAGTTGGCATGGGCAATCCTCAATGGAGGTTCACGGCGCTTAACATGCACGATGAACAGGCTTTGTGTGGAATATAACAAAGCCAAGAGTTGCTTTTGTTGTCCTTGTGGCGCAGTGGTAGTGATCCTTGTTTACACGCAGATGTCCAAAGATTCGATTCCCGACTAGTGAGGTGTCTGAACCAGGGGCAGGCTGAAAGAGAACCTGAATCTTATGTACATTCACCTCATGGCCGAAGTGTGCATATTCATCTGCGTAGGTGTTGAGGATCTCCTGTAGGTCGTCTGCATACTGAAGTTCAGTAATGGAAGCTGCTGACACCTTTGTTCCTGCCTGGAGTCGTCTTATGTTGAAAAGACCCTTCAACCGATACTCGATGTCCACCCCGCTGGCTAAATTGGCACTGGCACGAGTAAGGAAGGCAGCAAAGAAAATGGAAAAGTGAGTTGGTGCCAGTACACACCCTTGTTTAACCTTCTTTTGGATGGGGAAGAACTCAGACTGGGTGCTATTGTGCAGGACACTGCCGTTCATGCCATCGTGGAGTTGCCTCACAATGGCGATGAATTTTGGTGGGAAGCCAAAATGGCTGAGGGTCCACCAGAGAGCTTCCCTGTTGACCGAGTCGAAGGCCTTGGTTAGGTCAATGAAAGCCATGTACATCTTGTGCTGATCTGCAAAATTTTATGTTTCACATGCTTTGTTTTTAAACCAATCGTTCTTTAGATTGCGAAGTTCACGCTGGGCCACCGCTTTTTTCTTGCGGGTCATTTTCATCAAACCAGTCCTGGTGCATTCCTTCGATCTGGCCGAGGGTCTCTCTGCAGGTGTTTGTCATGACAGTGTCGAGAATGTCCCATTCGGCACTGGGATTTGGGTTGTCGGGTTGCTTTCAGCCTATGTTCGAGATGCTCTCTGATAGCATGTGCTACCGCTGGATCCTCCAGACGCTTAGTGTTAAAACCTCTTATGAAGGCTTGGTGCCTTTGCCGTTTAGGGGCGACGTGAAGTGAGAAATTGGCACTGACGAGCCGATGATCAGTGTCGCACTGGTTTGAGCCACGCATGGCTGGAGTGACGAGGACATCTCGGCGATCTCTTTCTCTGACGATGATGTAGTCAATGAGATGCCAGTGTTTGGATCGAGGATGTTGCCACGAACCCTTGAACTTGTCGGCCTGCCCGAACAAGGTATTGGTGAGAGTGAGGTTGTGTGCAGCACACTTGCTGAGGAGGGCAGATGGGTGGAGGGGGTAGATGGGTTGTGGAGAGTAAATGGGTGAAGGAGGATAAATGGGTGGAGGAGGTTAGTTGGATGGAGGAGGGTAGATGGGTGGAGGGGGTAGATGGGTGGTGGCGAGTAAATGGGTGGAGGAAGGTAAATAGATGGAGGAGGGTAGTTGGATGGAGGAAGGTAGATGGGTTGAGGAGGGTAGATGGGTGGAGGAGGAAGAAGAAAGGGGAGGAAGAGGCGGAGGAAGGGGAGGAGGAGGAGGAGAGGAGGAGGAGGAGGAGGAGCAGGAAGGGAGGAGGAGGAGTTAGGCAATGAAATAATTAATCAGTCAATCAATCGGTCAGTCAGTCAGTCAGTCACTCACTCACTCACTCAATTATTCAATCAGTCAGTCAGCCAGTGAGTCAATTAATCAGGTGTTAAGTTAGTCAGGTGGTCAGTGAGTCAGTCAATTATTCAATCAGTCAGTTAGCCAGTGAGTCAATTAATCAGTCAGTAGGTAAGTCAGATGGTCAGTGAGTCAATTAATCAGTCAGTAGGTAAGTCAGATGGTCAGTGAGTCAATTAATCAATCAGTAGGTAAGTTAGATGGTCAGTGAGTCAATTAATCAGTCAGTAGGTAAGTCAGATGGTCAGTGAGTCAATTAATCAGTCTGTAGGTAAGTCAGATGGTCAGTGAGTCAATTAATCAGTCAGTAGGTAAGTCAGATGGTCATTGAGTCATTTAATCAGTCAGTAGGTAAGTCAGATGGACATAATTGGCATTCACAGAGTTGATTGGCACAGATTAATGATATTGAATTTAGAGCTTCAAGTGACGGGACAAAGGAGACTGTTCTATAAGTGGCTTTATTTGTAACAGGAAAGTCGGATTATAGAGAGAGGGGGAGAGAGATATATAGAGAGGGGGAGAGTGATATATAGAGAGAGGGAGAGAGATAGGTAGAGAGAGGGGAGATAGATAGATAGAGAGAGGGAGAGATAGGTAGAGAGAGATATGTAGAGAGATGGATGGAGAGAGGGGAAAGATAGGCAGGTAAAGAAGGGGAGAGGAATAGGTAGAGAGAGGGGAGAGATAGGTAGAGAGAGGGAGAGATAGGTAGAGAGAGGGAGAGATAGGTAGAGAGATGGGAGAGAGATAGGCAGAGAGATGGGTGGAGAGAGACAGGAAGACAGACAAAGGAGAAAGAGAAATGAGTAGGATAAGAGAGAGACATTCAGACAGACTAAAAATTGGCAGACAGACAAACAGACAGATACACAAACAATGACAGTAGAAGGGAACAGACAGAAATAAACACGGAATATAACGCACATAAATAGAGTGAAAAGAAAGAGAAACAGAGAAACAGATTAAAGGGAGGAGAAATGCAGGTAGAGAGAGAGAGAGAGATATGAATGGAGATGAATTAAAGATGATCGAGACTGAGGTGTGTGTGTGTGTGTGTGTGTGTGTGTGTGTGTGTGTGTGTGTGTGTGTGTGTGCGTGCGTGTCACTACCCCCATCACCTGGAGTCAACGGTAATAAGATAGATACACTGATTAATTCATTAGAGCAGGTGAGTCATAGGTCACCCGTCACCACACACTACGTCAGATGCAAATAGAGATTGAATTAACCAAGGAAGATTAATGTTTACTCCTTGTTAAATGTCTCTGACTTTAGATAAATCTCAAGTTTTAGAGTATAGGAGCCATAACTTTGTTTTTATGGGGATTAGCCCACACGGCCACAGGTCACTGACCCTTCTCTTCCTCCCTCTGTCTCTCGCTTTCCTTCTCCCTTTCTCCCTTTCTCTCTCCTTCTCGCTCTCTTCCCCCCACGATTTGAATTACCTGTCGGGGAGATGAAAAATAAGAATTTCATCTCCTGTTTTGATGAGTACGTCTGGATATTTGTGAGTCAGCTGTATACCGAGACAACAACCCACGATAAGGACCAGCGACTGGGGTGATATGACGGTGAGGAGTCTTACGTCGTGTCCTGAGAGCCTCAAAGATGGTACATAACGACAGGGAGGCGTACTACAGGGAGGCACAGCTCTCGTATATTCAGCTGCCGTAATCAGGTCTCTTGAGTGCAAGTCTTGATTTAGTCACTTACTGTTGTCATGTATTCATTTAATCATTCACTCACTCACAAATTTACTTAGAGAACTATAAGAACAATTCACTCTGGTGATATAATATATGGCCTCTATTACTCACAAGTAAAGTAATTGACAATATACCTGTACGAAGGTAATTAAAAAGACATTTCGTAAAATGTAACAGTTTATGTATTATTTAGTATGATACTACAGTGTGCAGGTCTACTGTGAACCAGTGAACCCACAAAACTTGGTTAATATCGCCAGTGTGACCTCAGGTGACTGTCACTTACCGTCACTCACCGTCACTTTTCACACGATACGTGAAATTGAATTTCAAGTTTTTGACAAAAAATTTAAATTACTTATTGACTTTGATCAGTGTATATATATATATATGTATATATATATATATATATATATATATATATATATATATATATATATATATATATATATATATATATATATATATATATATATATATATATATATATATATATATATATATATATATATATATATATATATATATGTGAGTGTGTGTGTGTGTGTGTAACCCCACACGAGAAGGTGTCAATAGTTTCGAATTAGTCCGACTGCAAACTGAGGCAGACAAGCACCAACGCCGGAAAGACATCTGCCGCCGCCCCTCCCGCACTAGAAGTAGCCCTTCACATGTGCAACATCTGTAGACGACTCTACCGGTCCCGTATCGGCCTCTTCAGTCACCTTAAAACTTACCAACGAAAGTGACTTCCTTATTAACTCGTATAATTGTCTCATAGCTGGATGATCGTCATACTCGATTGTGAGTGACAGCAAAGTAATAGTAGAGTAGTGTGTGTGTGTGTGTGTGTGTGTGTGTGTGTGTGTGTGTGTTTAGATATGAATACATTACTACAATTGTCTTAAAGAGAAAACACCAGTATCATATAAGTCAGGACCTCCTTACCTCTGTGCACTGAGTCAGGCATCTTTAAATGGCGTTCTACGTACACTACCAGGTCGGGTGCGGGGAGAGCGTGGTGGGGGGGGGGGGGAAGAGGTACAATGACGATGGGCTGCTCTCAGGATTTGGTCTCCAACTGGGATGAAAACTGGATGATATTTTGAGGACTTAAAAGTGATAGATCAGTGGTTCTCAACCTTGTTTGCCCCATGCACCCCTTTCACCATATGTCAGAATGTCATTCCCCCCTCCTTTCCAAGATTGCCTGCCTCAAAAAGTGCATTCCAAATAATATGCATATAATACTGAAAATCCTTTATTTTTTCCATATTAGTACATATACATTTTACAATTTTACATGGATTAATTTATAGTGGAATTTTACAAATTAAATGCCAATTGAAAATGTTGATGGATTTATAAAACTTGAATAAATGTAAAATAGTTTTTTATATATTTATAATGAATTACTTAACAGACCAAACTGAAGCATAATGCAACAAACAAAAAGTTCAATAGAATACCAGGATATTGCAAATTTGTAATTAATTTTATTCAGATGAAGATTAGTCAATGAGAAACCTGTGATTGTTTTTTCTTCGCCAATTCTGGGATACGCGGAGGAGTGCTTGAAAGGGTACAACGCAGGTCATTTTCTACCTCTAATCTACTACGTTGCTTCGTTTTAATTTGCAACAGAGTTGAAAAGCCTGACTCACAAAGATATGTCGACACAAACGGAAGCAATGCACGGATAGCTCTTTCTGCCACTTTTGGGTAGGAATCGCACATCAAGGGCCAAAATTCTGTGATTGATTTCTCATCGAACATATCTCTTGCTCCCGAATCAGTTTCCCCCCCTGAAAACCTGAATTCTCCCCCTGGGGGGAATTCCCCCCTGGTTGAGAACCCCTGTGATAGAGCCTGTTAACCTAACCCCAGGGGTCACCAAACTTTTTTCACAGTGGGCCGGATAACTGAAAGAATGACGAGCGCGGGCCGCATAATCATTCTGTTCAATACTTGCAAGCCAGAATGAAAGCTCTGGTAACGTCAGAGCGTAGGCGGAGCTACCACGAGCCGGGGAAGGACTTGGGATCCGGCCCGCTGGCCGTAGTTTGGTGACCCCTGACCTAACCTAACCTAACCTAACCTAACCAAACCTAGCTAACCCAAGAAAATCGAGATCCGAATCAGACTTCTGCCACCACGCTTTCATCAGCTGCTGCCACGCCTCGATCAGCTGCCACCACGCCTCCTTCAGTTGCCACCATGCCTCCATCGGCTGCTACCACGCCTTCGTCAGCTGCCTCTATCGTGGTGTTCTCTTTCGCTGACAGTTGACATTGTCTCACTAACATTCAGTTTATTGATGGTAGGAGTTGGTGTGCGAGTGTGTTAGTCTGGTATTATTATTATTATTATTATTATTATTATTATTATTATTATTATTATTATTATTATTATTATTATTATTATTATTGGCCAATAGGCCCGCAGCAGTTTCCTCCATTCATATGTTCTTATGATGATGATGATGATGATGAAAATGACGAGTATGATGGTGACAAGGAGTGTGATGATGATGATGATGACGATGATGATGATGATGATGATGATGATGATGAAGACGAGTATAATGATGATGATGATGAAACTAAGTGTCCATAAGAGTACTGTACTAGACAATATTAATCAACACCATAAAGGCGACGAAAGAAGAAAATAGGGAAGGCTAATTAATTATCTCTACTAAATACACGGTAATTACTGCCCACCACCACTACTACCACCACCACAACCACTACTTCTACCGCCACTACCAGAACCACCCCCACGACCACCACTACTACCAACACTAACCCGAACCACCCCACCACCACTATTACTACCTCCACTAACCCAACCACCCCCACCACCACTACTACTGCCACCACTACCACAACCACCCCAACCATCGCTACTACTGCCACCACTAACCCAACCACCCCACCACCACTACTACTGCCACTGCTACCCACTACACCCAACCGCCACTGCTGCTGCCTCCACTCCCCCCCCAACCACCCCCCACCACCACTATTACTGCCTCCACTACCCCAACCACCCCCCCACCATCTACTACTGCCACTACCCCCAACCACCCCCACCACCACTATTGCTATCCACTACCCCAACCACCCACACCACCACTACCCCAACCACCCCCACCATCACTACTACTACCCACTAAAACCAGAACCACCACTACTACCCCAACCACCCCACCACCACTATTACTACCTCCACTACCCCAACCACCCCCACCAACACTATTACTACCTCCATCATCTTCAACCACCCACACCACCACCAATTCCCCCAACCACCCCCACCATCACTACTACTACCACCACTACCCAAACCACCTGAACCACTACACTACTACTACCACCACTACCCCCAACCACCCCCACCACCACTATTACTACTCCACTCCCAACCACCCCCACCAACACTATTACTACCTCCACTACCCCAACCACTCCCACCACCACTACTACTACCTCCACTACCGCCTCTACTACCACTACTTCTACCACCACTACCCCAACCACCCCAACCACCACTATTACTACTCCACTACCCCAACCAATCCCCACCACCACAACTACTACCACCACTACCCCAACAACCCCACCACCACTCACTACCACTCCACCACCACCCCTACTACCACTACTTCTACCACCACCACCCCAACCACCCCACCACCACTACTACTACCACCACTACCCCAACCACTTCCACCACCACCACTACTACCTCCACTACCCCAACCAACCCCACCACCACTACTACTACCACCACTACCTCAACCACCCCACCACCACTACTACTACCTCCATCACCACTTTACTACCACTACTTCTACCACCACTACCCAACCACCCACCACCACTATTACCTCCACTATCCCCAACCACCCCACCACCACTATTACTACCTCCATCACTCCCAACCACCCCCACCACCACTACTACTAACACCACTACCTCAACCACCCACCACCACTACTACTACCTCCACTCACCACCTCTACTACCACTACTTCTACCACCACTACCCCAACCACCCCCCACCAATTACATTACCTCCACTACCCCAACCAATCCCACCACCACTATTACTACCTCCACTACCCCAACCACCCCACCACCACTACTACTACTTTCCACTACCCCAACCACCCCACCACCACTATTACTACCTCAACTACTTAACCACCCCCACCACCACTACTACAACCCCACTACCACTCTACTACCACTACTTCTACCACCACTACCTAACCACCCCCACCACCACTATTACTACCTCAACTACCCCAACCACCCAACCATCGCTACTACTACCACCACTACCTCCACTAGCACTACTACTACCACCACTACCCCAACCACCCCAACCATCGCTACTACTACCACCACTACCTCCTCCACTACCACTAGTACTACCACCACTACCCCAACCACCCCAACCATCACTACTACTACCTCCACTACCACTACTTCTACCACCACTACCTCAACGACCACCACCACTACTAGTACCACCACTGCCTTCAACCCCACCACCACCACTATACTACTACCACCACTCCCAACCACCCCTACGACCATCACTACTACTACCTCCACTACCACCTCTACTACCACTACTTCTACCACCACTACCCCAACCACCCCCGACCACTACTTCTATCAGCACTACCCCAACCACCCTCATGACCATTACTACCACCCCACTACCAGCCCTTCCGCCGGTATGTTGATTATCACCTGGGCTAAAATTAGACTAATAATAAACCAAAATTTTTTATGATATTTGCTAGATACTATGCTCTCTCTCTCTCTCTCGTGGGGTATTGGTGGCAGGTGGCTGAAAATATGCAAACTTACATGTGATTTAGACATGATAATATACGTTCAATACATTTACAGGGCTGTACAGTACATAAATCAGGAGCAATTTATTATTTTAACAATAGATGGGTTGGTGCTATTCTTATATCTATCAGAGTGGGCTCTTATGGGCTTAATTTTGTTGTAGTGGCAGACTGCGCCAGGTGGGCGGGGTATTGTAGGTAGCAGGTGGCGATGACGAGGATGGGGCAGTAGTCCATCACTAAAACCTGCTAGTGCATGGATGTGAAAGTCAATGAGGGATGGCATTTCCAGGGTGGAGAAAGCGTTGTTGTAGCCGGAGTAGTCTGCACCGAGCATGATTCTGCAGGCCTTCTTCTGTACCTTCTCTAGCTGACGTTGTTGGGTAGAATTGAGAGAAGACGACCAGGCTGGTGACGCATACGTTAATTTGGGGAGTATAAATGCTTTGTAGAAAGTCCTCAGCTCTGGCGTGGGTGCCCCAAGTGACCTGAGCTGTCGTAGCATGTAGAGTCGGTACGAGGCTGTCTTGATAGTATTGTTTACATGGGCCTTTCAATCCAGTTTATGGTCTATAGTTACACCCAGGAGTTTGGCAGACTGCACTAACTGGAGAGGATGGGCACCCACTGCTGGAGCTTGCACTGGAGTGGTGGCGGTGTTGATGTGCATGACAACGGTTTTGTGATTGATGGTGACCTTGTTCTCCATAGCCCATGCTTGTAGCCTGTCCAGGGTGCCTTGTAGCGATGAGTAGTCCGGTGAGGTGTTGTCCACTGTAACCCACACAGTGTGGTCATCCACGCACTTCCACCTGTGAAGAGTGTCCGATAGAGTGTCTTTAATCAGGATTAGGAAGCACTGTGGTCCCATCTTGGTTCCCTGGGGAACACTGCAGGTGAGGTGTTGGAATGTGGAGACAGAACCCTGGTACCTAACTGCCTGACGACGCTCACTCAGGAAATCAGTGAGCCAAGAGACCAGGTTGGTGGGCAGCCATAGTGCAATGGCCTTGTTGATAACAATGCAGTGATCAACAAAGTCAAAAGCCTTTCTGAAGCCAACAAGGGCAACGGCTAGTGATGTCTTACATTTCTCCAGGTTTTTGTATAGAAAATCCAGAAAACTAACTAAGCAGTGTAATGTAGAGGAGGTCCTCATACTGCCAAATTGCTGTGGATCAATTGACTGAAAAATGCTATCCCATTCAAAAACAAAGTCTTCACAGAGTAGACTGGGTATGGGGGTATGTATGTATGTATGTATGTATGTATGTATGTATGTATGTATGTATGTATGTATGTATGTATGTATGTAATGATGAATGTATGTATGTATGTATGTTTGTATGTATGTATGTATGCATGTATGTATGTATGTAAATGTTTTTTTACGGGGAATAGCCCACCACTCAGGTCATCGACCCACAACAGGGCCTAGTGGGCGAAACAATAAGAGAGAAAGAGATTAAAAATACAAAGGAAAAGGTTATATAGCAATCTATTGTACACCAAGAAGATGGCGGAAAACCAGCTATTTAAAGAGAGACAGATTGTATGAATGTAGAAAAACAGAAGAAGGCAGAACATTTCACAGTTTGGCTGTTTGAAGAAAAGAAGGGTGCACTGTAACGGGTTATTCTATGTGATCGACATCCACAGAGAAACGGTGCGGCAAGACGTGTGTTACGAGCCCACGGCCTTGCCGGTGGTACACAGGATGCCAATCCACCAAACATTGCCCGTTAAAGTTCCCTACAAAAGAGAGAGAAAGAGAAAACAACTAAGGAGGAGAATTTAAAAAAACGAAATGCCTTTGATTCCACCCTATCTAACAGTTGGACAGAAGAAGAGCCACCCCAGATATGAGAGCAGTACTCCAAGTTAAGACGAATGAACCTTATATACTTGAAGCAACTGCTCAGAGTGAAGTAGCTACTGCATTCAGCCATTCCCAGCTTTCGGGAGGCAGCTTTAGCAATGTTGAGGATGTATGGCTTCAATGACATGTTAAAGGAATGAGGCATAGCATATCCATTTTAGAATTTGGCAGAATGATAGATTCCTGAAATGTGATTTGTGGGAGATCATCTAATTTGGAAAGTAAATGGTAAATACTGAGTTTTATTACTATTGAATTTAACTGTTTTACCTCCCCATTCGGAGATGCTACACAGATCCGCATTGATAGATGTAATGATATCAGCTCTAGAAGCAGATTAGTTTGAGAGTTAGGGGAAGGGAAAATGTGAAGAGTGAAGAGTAAAATCAGCAGCGTAAGAATGGATAGAATTAGTTGTGGAAATCATTGATAAAAAAGAAGAGAGTAGGTGAAAGAGCAGAATCCTTTGGGACACCACTATTGGTAGAGAAAGAGCGAGAGATCGATCCCTCATCAACATCTGCCATGGATCGGTTCTCAAGGAAGCTAGAGATTAGACAACAAAGTGGGGGAGAGAAACCATAAAAAGGAATTTTATAAAGCAAAAACTTATGCCATACCCTGTCAAATGATTTGGAGATGTCGAGGGACACGACGAAAGTTTCCTGTAAACCCTACGAGAGGATGACCAAATATGGGTGCAGTAGCAGAGCAGATCACCAGTAGATGTTCGGCGAAAGCCATACTGGTGATCCGGCAAAAAAGAATGGCGTTCAAGGTGATGGCGAAAATGGGAGTTCAAGATAGTTTCGAAAATCTTAGAGAGAGATGAAGTTAGGGCAATGGGGCGATAGTTAGAGGGATTAGAATGGTGACCCTTCTTCGGGATGGGCTGAACCAACAATGCTTCCAAGAAGAAGGAAAAGTTTGGGTTTTGAGGCAAAGGCGAAAGAGGCGAACAAGCACAGGGACCAGAACTTCAGCACACCAACAGAACACGAGGGGGTATTCCGTCCGGTCCACGTGCCTTACTCATATCCAACCTGGATAACACGCCATCCAACCCTACGATTATAGATTATAGGATAGTGCATGCAGTAGGAGAAGCAGGAGTAGGAGGGATAGAGTTGGAATTGTCTAAGTTGGAGTTAGAGGAGAATAAGGTGCCAAAGAGGTTGGATTTATCAGGGGGAGAGTTGACTATAGGGTTATCAGGTCGGAAGAAAGGAGGAAAAGAGAGTGCAGAGTTGTACAGATGTTTTTGTTTAAGGACCAGAAGGATTTACTCAAGAAAAGAATTAGTCACGACAGCTGTCTTTATTTTTATAAAATTCCGCTAGGCCGTACGAAGAATAGCCTTACAATGATTCCTAGAAATAGTGAAAGAGGAGCGGGTAATAGGAGAAGGAGATATTTTCACAGCTTGATATGCCCTATACCTCTCCCTGCATGCAAGAGAGCAGGAGCGATCAAACCATGATTGCAAAGTGAAAGTTTTGGTAGAAGATGGGATAAATGCACTCATACTACCCTCTATAACCCCAGCAATGCTGTCAGCACATACCAGGGCGTTCCGAGTGGAAAAGCAACATTCATCTTAAGGAAAGTCGGTGAAGAATTCTCGCAAAGATTGCCAGTTTGCCTTCCGGTAATGCCATAGATGACGTCTAGAGGGGGTGGGGAGGTGGTCGTGCCCAGTTTGATTTAATAGAAATAAGATTATGATCAGAAGACCTAAGTAGGAGGAAATTGAGTATGAAGAGTGTGAGGGGCTAGAGGTAAAGCAAAGATCAAGAATGTTAGTAAGATAATTGTGTCGATCAGGAACGCGTATAGGGTGTTTAATTATTTGTTCGAAATCATTAAGTAAGGAAAAAGAGAGTGCCTCAGCTCCTCCTGGGTCATCCCTTGAAGAGCCAAGCCACTCTCTGTGATGTACATTTGTACTGGCGGAAACGATCTTCCTGCTCGTTACCGCTGCTAACTCTCTCGTTTGCTGGTGCGGACAACACTTATGGTGGTTGGGCAGAGGTGAGAACGGCAGCTGCTACCCGGATCACCAGCAGATTCACCCCAGCCACCATACAGTCACAATCTAGCTACCCCGCTGTTCGTCAAATTCTGGCTGTGATCTCATCATAGGTCCTGGACTTGTGGGCTGTGTCCCCAGACCTTCACCTATCGACTGTCAATTCTCTGGTCATCTACCACTACCACATACCACGACCGTCAGTTCATCTCATTCCGTCTGTGCCCCGGTGTTCTCCTGCCATTTCAAGACAATCTGCCGCTGTCGCTCGAGTGTGGAATTGAATGGACACTTCCCTACCCTGAAGATTCAAGATCCGTGAGTCCAGTTATAGGTGTACTTGTGTTGCAATAGGCACATACACCTCCCTTAGAACAGAAGAGGTATAAGGGTTGTAGTTGGAAACTTGAAAAGGTTTGGGTGAAGCTGCTTTGGTCAGTTGAAGTTCGGAGAGTAGTAGGAGGTCGGGGGAAAAGGTTAGATGGTGCTCCAAAGAAGGAAAATTGGATCTCAGGCCGCGAATGTTGGAAAAATGAAGTGTGAAAAAATGCGATCCTCAAAACCGTGGTGGCATTAGATGCTGCCCCAGTATTTTGATGATGATTAGGTCGTCCCTGGGGTCCACAACCTTCCAGACCAGTGGGACCCATCCGAGAGCCCGCTTCAATATTATCAAGTGACAGGAGAATATAATAGAATGAATAGAACAGATCAAGAGTGAGTACGGATATATTTATTGTGTTGTCAATAGTAAGAGAGACAATTGAGACCCTGCTAGTGCGCATAAATGAGGCAGAAAGTCAGATCAGCATCCTAGGACTTGGTCACAATTTTCGTGATGCCATCTGGCAGCAGGGTCAACCATTAGACGACACAATATGCTTCCAATATCTTCCCATGCGGTAGTAACTCCCTGTTTGGTAACTGCCTACTATGTATGTATGTACGTATTGTGACAATAACTTATGTTTATATTTGCCTTTTATTCTTGTATTTATGTTTATTTTCCTATTTCTTTACTTTTACTTACTCTTTTACCTCTTCTCAATTCCCTAATTCTCTTTTCTTATTCTTAATTCTTTATTTTCTTCGTTGTATACTCTTGAGATGGGGAAGGTTATGGGTGGAGGAGAGAGAGAGAGAGAGAGAGAGGAGGAGGACTTGTTTATAGTTGAGGCTGTTTGAGAAGTGTTAAGGAATGTAGGCCTTCACATACCAAGGGGAGATTGAGGGAGACTGAATAACTGGGGAATAATGGTTTAACCGGTGATAAATAGGAACAGGGATACTAGGCAGTAGGTTATTTCTAATAGGTCACTGTATTACTGCATAATACCAAAGACATGCATGACAATGTTTTACTCAACACAAGGTAATTGAGAGTCAATTATAACGGCTCTTCATTTATTAACGACGTTACTCAAAATGAACAATTACACTTCAAAACAATAACCTATCTTCCTAACTCGCTAACCAGGGGTCACATGAATCACAATACATTTCGTAAAATCATAAAGGGACTCACACAAATATCTTTCTCGATGCACCTGGCGGGACAGGAAAAACATTCCTGATCAACCTTCTGTTGGCCAAAGTACGTCATCAGAAGAAAATTGCTCTTGCTGTGGCATCCTCAGGCATTGCTGCAACACTATTAGAAGGTGGACGTACTGCGTACTCAACTTTTAAACTGCCTCTCAACCTCGCTCATAATGAGAATCCAGTGTGCAACATCAAAAAAGGATCGGCAAAGGCAAAACTCTTAGAAAAATGCAGCCTCATAGTCTGGGATGAATGGACTATGTCTCGCAAGTTAGCGTTTGAAGCATTGGACAGGACCTTGCAAGATATACGAGAAAATGACCAGCTCATGGGTGGCATTACAATGGTCATTGCTGGAGACTTTCGCCAGACCCTACCTGTCATTCCTCGAAGCACTCCAGCTGATGAACTGAATGCGTGCCTCAAGCCATTATACCTTTGGAGAAGTGTTCAGACACTCACCCTATCCACAAACATGAGAGTACATCGACAAGGAGATCAGGATGCTGGACGGTTTGCAAACCTTCTACTACAGATTGGGAATGGAACTATCCCTGTTGATTCAAAAGGACAAATAATCATTCCTCAAGGATGTGGAACTGTTGTAAAGTCCTCAACTGAGCTCACTAACATGGTCTACCCAAAGATTATCCACCATTACAAGGATCACAATGGCTGCTCGACGACGTGCAATTCTGGCACCAAAGAATGAAACAGTGGATAAATCAACATGACTCTCTACTCGGACAGCTTCCAGGCAGTGAGACCTCATCCAAATCTGTTGATACAGTAATCGACCAGGACCAAGCAGTCCAGTACCCTGCAGAATTTTTTAATTCTTTGGAGCCCACTGGAATGCCTCCTCACCACCTCACTCTCAAGAGTGAAACTCCTATAATGTTCTTAAGAAATCTTGAACCACCAATCCTCTGCAATGGCACAAGACTGGTGGTGAAGAACATGATGCCACATGTACTGAAAGCTACAATACTGACAGGAAAAGCTAAAGGAGAGGACGTTTTTATACCAAAGATACCTCTCATCACCACTGACCTGCCATTTGAGTTCAAGCTACTTCAGTTCCCGGTTAAAGTGAGGTTTGCCATGACCATCTACAAAAGCCAGGGACAGTCCTTAAAGATGGTTGGCCCAAAGCTTCGTGTTTCCTGCTCTCTATGTTGGATGCTTCAGAGTGGGAACTGGCAAAAATCTGCACATACTTGCTGCTAATGGCAAAACCAAAATGAGGTCTACCTTAATGCACTACAGTGAGACAATGTGGAGCCTCCCGGAAGGTGACGTCCTACCGTGGCCTAGCGAAAGAGCCACCCGGAGGGAATTATATAATTATTGCAATGGTAATTTCTGTGTTTCTATATGACAATTTATGATATAATTGATTTGGTGGTACAATTAAAGTAGGAATATAAAGTAGGTATTACAAAAATATTAATACTTAGACAATAGATAAACTTTAAGAGATGATTTAAAGGAAGAGAGCAATGGGAGAATAGTCTTTGCTGGGATGGGTGGGGGTAAGTTTTTCCACACCTTCACATCAAGATATTTTATGGAGGTCTGGTACTGAGAAAAGTGCATGGGAGTGGTCTTAGTAGCTCTGGGTGCCTTAAGTTGTATCTCTGATTAATCTGGAAATGGAAATAATTATTGTCAAACAAATAATTGGTAGATTTGTAATCAAATAGAGCACAGCAGTAGGTGTTAATATCCTCGAATTCTAATATTTTCAATTTAGCAAATTGTCCGCACAACTCTCTTCTGTGCAGTGAGCAGGGATTGTGTTTTTGTAGAGCCAGAGGCCCCCCATAGTGTGTGATAGTGTATCAAGCGTTGGTAAATAAGATCATAATAGATTACTTTCATTGCTGTAGGAGTGAGTGACTCACGAGTGTGATACTTTACTATGAATGGCTTGTATGTGGTTTCTCTCACTCACTCACTCACACACTCGCTCTCTAATGGGGAAAAATTCTTGTTTCTCTGTATGAATGGAAGGAATAAATTTATTTTCAGGTGAACACAGCTGGTCACTTCTTTATCCTTAATCTAATATGCTATAGGAATAGCCGTTTGTCTTTCTGTCTGTCTGTCTGTCTGTCTGTGTATCTGTTCTAGACAGCCGAAACGGCACAATCTTGTTTCATCAAACCTGGTGGAAAAATCGCAAAAAAAATCGTAGAGTAGAACAAACCTGTTCCCATGTCGATGGTTTCTTTAGGAAGGCATTAATTAACCATTTTATTTACGATGGAAAACGATGCAAGTGTACGGACTTGGCGCACCCTAATTAACCATGCAAGTCTACGGACTTAGCACACCCTCATTCGCGGTACGCTAGCCAAACCCGAACGTTCAAACTTTCACCTGGCACGAAGGTGCCCAGATCACTTGTTTCTTTTCCTATACAAAAACCTTGACTGGTCCACATTATATCTCGTGTTGATGTATAAGTTATTCCTTGGTCTTAGTTATTAACATTAAGAAGTATTAAATTAACTATAAGTATCAGGCGTTTATTTCTATGCCTCACCGTGTTTATTCCCTCACGGACATTTTCTCTTTACACAACCATAAGATATTCCTTTTTTCCTTTTCTGCCTTCAAGTTTACACAACATGCCAGTGAAAAATATGTATATAAATATAAGATTGTCCAAAAAAGTCTTCACTCAGTAGGAAATATAACAAAAATATATTATAATGTTAGATATATACACAATCTCAACCTGATAATAAGTCATTGTCGTTGTTTGATTTCCTTCTGATTCAAGACCTTTAGGACTACCTTAGGTTTAATTATGTTACAGCCAGTGTGTTAGATCAGGCAATCTTACGTTAGTTTAAACTAAGTCATGTTCGATTGAGTGTCAAATTGTACTAAGTTTTTCCAGTCCTCAACTGAGTAGCCTAACCTTACCTAACCTAACCTAACCTAACCTAACCTAACCTAACCTAACCTAACCTATACACAACACGAGGCAGAATATTTTTACGGTTATTTTACAGAATACCTGAAATGACACATTTGACTGTAACATAATACTGTATAAGGGAGAGAGAGAGTGGGAGAGAATCAGGTCACAATGAAGTGTGTCACAGGAATCACGAGGTGTCTGTTCTTTATTGCTACTCACAGTATGTAATCGTTTTCTTATTTAATACGACATTATTTACGACCTCGTCCTGGTGTTCACTCTTCTCCATCCCAGTCGCCGTGTCCCCTCCTCCTCCCCCAGCTCTTCCTCGCTCCCTACCCACATCACTACCTCTCTGCTTTCCACGCCTTCCTGCTTCCCTCCTTCCCTTCCTCCCACTTCCCCTTCCACCCTTCCACCCTTACCTTCCTCCCATCCCTCCCTCCTTCCCTTCCTCCCCTCCTTACAATTTCTACCCATTAGGATAACAACAAAACAAAAGAATACCTACGTCACACATGCACTTTATATTTATAAAATAAACATTACATTTTCCCGGTGAATGGTTGTAATAATCTAAAGAAATGACTAGTATCCATGTTTTGTAAATCTAAAAGCTATCAGGTTTCAGTGTATATATTGTATCTATGTTTTGTTAATCTAAAAGCTATTAGGTTACAGTTATATATTATTAGACACTAAGGAAGAAAACTACTGGAAACTTAACTCGTGGTTTTAAAACATTACTTGAACACAACTTGGTACGACAAACTACACACACATTCTTAACAGCTTGACTGGTGTTGATATAATATTTATTTACATTAATTTTCAACAGTCACTTAAATCCTAGGTTACTGTTTCAGATGAGGAATGTTGTTGTCTTTGGTTTTGAGTTTCTGAAGCTAACCTTAGGTAATCATACCTAACCTAACCTAACCTAACCTAATATTCAGGAGATCCAAGGTCTTCTGTCAGTTGTACAGTGAGTTATTATCCACCAAAAGTTACTAAATCATAGAACACACCTGTAAAATTAATACTTTTCAGGTGTGATGTTTGCAAATGTTAATTATATAGTTTTCCAAGAACACTCAACTTCAATCAAATTTTCAAATTTCTCAAACTGAATTTTCATTGGCTGACAAAAAATATATACTGTACAATCTATTCCAAAACTTCACCACAGTTTTCAATTGTTGCTACGAAGGCACTGCCAAGCTCTTGTATCATCCACTCTCCTGAATACCGTCTTTTACTTCCTTCACAAGAGAGTGAGTTAACTTTTAGCTTATGGAGGTTCACCACACACACACACACACACACACACACACACACACACACACACACATGCTGAATTGCTTCAAACATAGGTTGGATGCTCATATGAGCAATAGGGGTTGGGTGTAAACGGGACTGCCCAGTATGGGCCAATAGGCCCGCTGCAGTTTCCTCCATTCTTATGTTCTTATGTTCTTAAGTCAATATCCTAAAAATATGATTTTTACCTCCAAGTACAAACTCTGGTGATTGATGAATTTTCTGGGCTAATTTTAGTCAGATGGTTTCCCAGGTGTTTGCTCGACAGGTGATATTACTTTTTTTTCTGTGGAATATTCTGTAATTTTGTGGTAAGCCCATTATCAGATATTTTGAGCATAATAAAAGTTGACATAATAACAATTTAGTTCCGCTTGTGCGAGTGTATCCCCCAGACAGAATTTCCTGTACTTATGTTCTCGTCAGGTTGTACTTTTTGGCCGGAGCTCGACCAAGATGTGGTAGTGATGTCTTACGTCGCCCACACTCCGTCCAACACACAGCCAATACCAACAACATATGTAAATGAGCACATGAACCCACACTACCTGGAGGAGATCTGCCGAGCATAATACATGATTAGCCCAAAGCACCACTGGGCTGCCCTGAAGACAAACAACTAAACGGCCACAAGAGGCAGTGGGAGAGCGACTGGAGTAGGTTGAATAGCCAGACTTACACGATCGACCTTTGCTCTATATACACTGTTTCCTCTGGTGGTCGTTGGAGCTGTAACATTAACTGAAGCTCAGTTCACTGTGGGTGTTTTTGTTGAGGCTACAAATACTAATGATTCTAATTGGCACTTTGGATCCGTCGCATCCTCTGTTTACCTTATTAGAGACGATAATAAAAAAGTCTGAGAGAAAGCTAATATTTGTGTGCGAGTCAAATTAACAACCCAGACGTATATTCTCAGATTGAATTTAAGCGTCGTACAATATTATTTTGTCCTCTATAAGTTGCTTAGTATTACCCATGTGTTGTTAATTCTAATGAAGTTTAGCTTATCAGATGCTCCTAAAACGGCGGTGCCCAGACCTTCCTCTGTCTCCTCGGACCGGTCAGTCACGAGGGTCTCATGTTACTGCTAGAATCTTCGTGTGTGCTTCTGTTTATCATAAGTCTTGTTTGATATTTCCTCTGCCAGCGTCGTAACCTAACCGTACCTATTTGTCATTTATCTTCAGAATTCTCACCCTAGGCAGGACTTCCCCTGTTTCACCTGGTCATCTCCTTCCTACCATTATGATAAATTCTCTACCTTACTGCATGACCGAGCTGGCATGTGCTTGTTTGACGGCAGTAGTACAGGTTAAGTGCGGATTATAACAGCTTCCAGTAAGACAGGGGAAGTGATGTAATTGTTTCTCTCTCTCTCTCTCTCTCTCTCTCTCTCTCTCTCTCTCTCTCTCTCTCTCTCTCTCTCTCTCTGTACAGTTTCCACCATTTTCCCCTCTTTATCTCTCATTAGCTTACTGAGACCTTCTACCCCCTTTCGTGTTTACCCTGTGTCAAGAGGCCAAGAACATTATAGTACAATAGTCACCGGCCAGACCTCCACGCTGCTACTAATATTTATAACTCTCGCCTCTTGTAAAAATATGTGGCAATAAGACATTTCAATTCTGCAAGACATTAATCAGCACAAAAATTTCTTCTGATTCATCTAATTCTTATGGACCAGCGGCTCAATCATCAAGGGGATCGGGCATCTCCTCCTTAGTGACTGAACCTATTGTCTTATAGCTATTGTCCTTCCCTCGTTAGTGGAGTTTCTCGCTTCCATTTCTTTTGTGTGTGTGTGTGTGTGTGTGTGCACAGGATAATGTAATGCATCAAGTGTGGCAGCATTATGTTAGTGTTAAGGTGCAGGCACTGCTTGCTTCCTATCGCTTTCAGCTACCGCCCCTGGCTACCCCTCGTGGTGAACAAGGAAGCAACTTGCATAAGTCTTCCCCTGCAAGTACACAGCCTTTCCACCATCAAGACTCCTGCTGTACCTCCTCGTGGAAAACAGAGTAACTGGGTGCCTCGTGGACCCAGGCTAAACCAGCAGGGGATCTCGGAGCAGCAGTGGGCCCAGAGGGACGGCACCACTAGCACGTGGACACATCTTGGCGCCTACCAACCACTGCCCCGCTGTCTTGCGGATTAACCTTGGATGGTACAAGTCTATAGAGTCAACCCCAAACGAAAAATCTGCGGTGTAACCCCACAACAGAGCTCCAGTAAGACCCCCAGAGCGGGATAGGAGGAAGAGGTGGCCAACATGAGAACCCAACAACTACACCAGCGGATGAAGGCAATGCAAGATGGACAGGCTATTAAGGCGAAGCCCAACAAACTGGGCTATCGGCAGTTCATTGTAATTCTCCCTCTCCTCAGTTGATGCAACTGCTTGCACCACAAGATCAGGAAAAGGGAGAGCCAAGATGTGTGGTTGCAGCCTACGCTCCCGCTTCGCCATATAAATCGACTCACACAGGCATCATCCAGCTCATCATATTTCTCATCATCATCAAAACCACAATACCCCCAAAAGTCCTATGGCGACGGACGAGTGGTGACGGGGACAGACAGAGGATACTGCCGGGAGTCTCTAATTACAACTCTGTGTATGGGCGACATAGATAAGATGGTCGTTTATGTACTCGGCTTTAGGCAGCAGTGCAATCCGGTTCTGTTTGTGCGACAGAGCAGCCCTTTTGAGGAACCGCTCTGCTCACCCCACACGGGGAGGAGACTAGAAAAGGTGTTCTAAACATAGCCTCCCAAAAACCAAACTAATTGAACAACCGCACCAAGTAAGGTCATACTTATGCTGTCGAAAACACAATCAAAACAAACTATACAACCTCTTATAGTCGCTGCATGGAATGGCAGGACCCTTCTGGATAATGGCACAAATGAGTGTCCTGAAAGAAGAACCTCCTTTGTGGCAAAAGAGCTGTCTAGATATAACATCGACATAGCAGCCATTACAGAGACCCGGCTCCCAGACGAGGGTCGTCACACAGAACAGGGGTCTGGAAGGGTAAGCCTGCTGCGGAGAGAACCTGCATTTATGGAGTTGGCGTTGTCATTCGCCAATTCATCCTACATAGGCTAACTGAAATGCCTGTTAGATGAACGAGCGTCTCGTGACGCTCAGAATCTTACTGAATAACCTCCACGTTATGTTTTCTTCATCAGTACATACACCCCAACACTGGATGCAGAGGATGACATCAAGGGGGCCTTATACGCCGTCCTTGACAGAGTGCTAATCTCTATCCTCAGAGAAGATAAGGTTATGCCAGAGTTGAAAGAGATGCTGACATATAGCAGGGAATCATTGGGAGAAACGGATTAGGCAAGTGTAATACCAACGGCCTACTCCTCCTTAGCAAGTGTGCTCCACACAACCTCACTATTTGGCAGGCCGACAAGTTCAAAGGTTCGTGTCAACACCCACGATCCAAACACTGGCATTTCATTGACTACATCATTGTCGGGAAAGATCGCCGAGATGTCCTCATCACACGAGCCATGCGAGGCTCGGACCACTGTGACATTCACTTCACGTCGCTTTAAAGCGGAGAAACCAACAAGCCTCCAGAAGAGGTTTTAACACAAAGCGTCTAGAAGAATCCAGTGGTAGCACATGCTTTCAGAGAGCAGCTCGAACAGGGGCTGATAACCAACCCGACAACAAACAACCCAAATCCCAGTGCCGAATGGGGTATTATCGACACTGTCATGACAAAAATCTGCAGTGAGATCCTCGGCCAGATCAAAAGAATACACAATGACCAGTTTGGTGAAAATAAGCCTGAAATTAACGTACTCGTCGATGATAAAAAGTGTTGCTTTAACTGACTGGCAAAACAACCCTCAGTCTCGGATCAAAGCTGATACCTTCTACAAGAAGAAAATGGCACCCAACTCGAACTTCGCAATCTAAATAACGAATGGTTGAAAAATAAAGTATGTGAAATGGTAAATCTAACAGATCAACAAAAGATGTGCGAATTTTTTAATTCCACTAAAAAATTTATGGGCCAATCACTCATGGCGCAGCCCCACTCTGCTCATCCGATGGTAACTCTTTAATTAAAGACGAAGAATGCATCCTTCAGGGCTGGAAAGAGCATTACCATTCACTGCTCAAAAGAACCACCGATGTGGATGTCCTGACTACCCAGCAGGTCCCTCAGCATCCAGAGCTGACCCACCTCAGGTATTCTCCATCCTCGATGAGGTAGTCAATGCCATCAAACAGATGAAAAATAACAGTCATAGGGCCTGATGGAATCAAAGCTGAGGTGTATAAAGCAGGAGGACCTTTGCTTACCAGCAGTCTCCACTCTCTCTTGGAGAATATATGGAAAAGGAGGAAATCCCCCAAGCTCTTAAAGATGCCTCCATCCTCAATATTTATAAGACAAGGAGATCAGTCAGACTGTGGCAACTATCGCGGGATCTTACTGCTGTCCATAGCTGGCAAGATTATCACCCGAGTCCTCCTAAACACACCTTCTTTGAGGCCGAAAACCTTCTCGCAAAATCTCAAAGTGGCTTTAGACTATCACGTGGCACCACTGACATGATATTTGTTGCCCGACAGATACAGGAAAAGTGCAGAGAACAGCGTCGTGACCTGTATATGGCCTTCATCAACCTTACCAAAATTCATCGCCTTTGTGAGGCAACGCCACGATGGCAAGAACAGTGACCCCCACAATGGCATCCAGTCTAAGTTTTTCCCCATCCAAACAGGGTAAAACAAGGGTGTGTTCTGGCACCAACTCTCTTTTTCCATTTTTATTGGCTGCCTTCCTTATTCGTAACAGTGCCAATTTAGCCGGCGGAGTAACTTTAGTATCGGATGAAGGGTCTTTTTAACATAAGACGACTCTAAGAAGGAACAAAGGTGTTGGCAGCATCCATTACTGAACTTCAGTATGCAGACGGCCTCACTCTCGTCGCCCACACTAAACGTGACCTACAGGAGACCCTGACCACCTACGCAGATGCGTATGCACAATTTAACCTTAAGTGAATACACATGAGAATCAAATTCTCTTTCACCTGCCCTGGTTCACCCACATCTCCACCATCCATCCAGCTTAACGGTACTTTCAGTATCTCTCCCCACCTGTCCACCACTGCAGACATCTATGAAAGATTCAATCGGATCAGATGGGCATCTCAAGCCTTTAGGATACTCCATACCCGTGCCCCCAGCATAAAGGAGCTGAAAATATCTACAAGGTTACACGTATATCGACAATGATCATCCCACCCTGCCATATGGCAACGAGTCGTGGGTCACATACAGAGCACCTCAAAGCCCGAAAACTTTCATCACCGTAGTCTACGTTTCACCCTCCGAGTTCGCTGGGAAGACAATAGAACAAATGCCAGTATTCTCGCTATCACCAACTGTAGGAGCATGAAGGCTACCATTATCCATGAACAACTACGTTGGACTGGCCATGTTACCCGCATGTACGACAGACGACTGCCAAAGCAGCTACTTTACAGTCACCTAACGAATGGCAAGCGTAACGATGGCGGCAAAAAAGGTTATAAATTAAGACAAACCTGATAAAGTGCCAAATCGATCCCCTCACCTGGGAAATGATCACCCCACATTGTAACATTTGGAGGAACACCATAGGAGAAGGTGTCAATACTTTCGAGTTTGCCCGACTGCATACTGAGGCAGATTAGCGCCAGCGCCGGAAAGATGCTACTGCCGCCCTCCTGTACTAGATGTAGCTCTCCTCACGTGTAACATTTGTGGACGACCCTGCTGGGCCCGTATCGCCCTCTCGAGTCACCTCAGAGCTCACTAACGAAGGTGACATCCTTAATAACTCATATCATTGAATCACAGCTGGATTATCGTCATACTCGATTCCGAGTGACAGCAAAGTAGTATTAGTAGGAGTAGTAGTAGTAGTGTGTGTGTGTGTGTGTGTGTGTGTGTGTATGTGTATGTGTGTGTGCGCCATGTTGTTAACGCTCCACAACCCTTCATGTCTACTGATGATCCTGTATCACATTTAGCTGTGCACTCCAATATTTTTATCCTCGCCTACACGGACTCTAAAAGAAGGAAAACTTTCGAGGTTAGATTAGGTTAGGTTAGGTTAGGTTAGGTTAGGTGAGGTTAGGTGAAGTGGGGTGATGGCAGTGATGCGGTTGATGATGTCAGTGACGTGGGGGATAGTAGTTACGTAGGTGGAGATGGCAGTGACGTGGGGTGATAACAATGACGTGGGGGTGATGGCAGGATGATGTGGGGAGATTGATGGCTTGACGTGGGAGGACACAAACAGATTCCCCCACCACCCAGTCAGGAATAATGAGAACGAAGGGTCTTTAATTTATGCAGTTGCGTTATGCAGCTCTATGTATGTTAATCCTATGACAAACATTTCTGAGAGAAGTCCCGTCTTGTTGACCATCATTCAGCCTATGAATCACCAGTAGTATATACAGATTTTTTGAGCGCCAGAACTGAGGCACTTTATAGCCTCATTCACGTCTACTCCTGTTGCTTTACTCATTGCAGACGTTTTCTGATCCAACGGCACTCACTGTTGACCCCGGCCAAGGAGGAGTGACGCTTTCACTGAGGCCACTCTGAGTTTCTCTTGCCTTCCAATTCTCATCATTGATTTCACTTTTTTCATTGTGATTTTTAAAGGCATATTTTGTTTGTCTTTTGTCACCATCACAGATGAGATCAGTTCACTTTGACTAACATAAACAGGAAAACAATCTTGTGATGTTTTGTCTTATCAAACCCTTAATAGTAGAGATAAATTTAGTCTCTTTATAATTATTTAATTTTTTTTTTAGGGGGATAATGGAAGTACATTACGTGTAGGTTAGGTTAGGTTAAGTTAAGTTAGGTTAGGTTCGGTTCGCTTAGGTTAGGTTAGGTTAGGTTAGGTTAGGTAAGGTTAGGATAATCTTGAAGCTAAATAAGTTGAGGGAATAATTGGGTTATCAGATAAAGGTATTGAAACTTAATTAAATAATAGACTAAGGAAAGGTCTCTTATTTTTTATTTTTAATTACTTAATGAAGACAACAAGGAATAAGTTAAAGTCGTAAACCCGATAGACTAAATATCTAAATACAATGTACAGTCAACCTGCTCAGCCATTTTAATATTTTTATTATTATCCACTCTGTATCTGTATTATTCTGGCTAAATGAACTGTTTCAATGTCAGTATCAATAACTAAAGATGCACTGACCCCATCCTGGGTCTCGAGTTGGCGGTCCGAACTTTTTCGCAAGATGGCAGGTCAATGGGAAGAAAACTTAAATTCACTATATTTAAAGGCGGTAACGAGCAAGATGATTGTTCGCCGCCCTCTTGCTTGTTCGCGTCCCCCACTTGGGGGTAGACGGAGGTGTGAAGCGTCGCTGCTGCCCTCGTGACACACCCAGACACTACCCAGTGAGCACCAGATTCACTTACCCGCTGCTCGTCCAAATTTGCCAATGTTCTCATCTGAGGCTATTGACCCATGGGCTGTTTCCAGACCTTCACAAATCGACTGTCAATCTCCGGACACCCATCCTAACCAGTACTGCGGTTGCCACGTCATTCTAGTCCCTCCACACCCTTTGTACACCTGGCCATTTCTCCTTTGTAGCAAGACTTCGCCTGCCGTCGCTCCACTGAGGAAGCTGACTCGACCTTTCCCTGGAGTGGAGATCACTGCTTTCCAGAACCTTCCCCAGGGCCGCTGCCGTAGGAAATATCTGTTCATTGTTTGGCTCCAGTAATTGTTTGATTCTCTTAATTATTTGATTCCATTAATTGTTGATTCCATTAATTGTTGATTCCATTAATTGTTTAATTCCCTTAATTGTTTAACTCCATTAATTGTTTGATAATAATAATTTTTTGTTTCCCGTAATTGTAATTTGATGTTTGTTGAGTGGTGTCAGAGTTTTGTGTTATTTTTAAATTAAAGAGATGTCAATCTCGAACGGTTGTTTATCCTCGGAAAACCATGGTTCTTGACTTTCCTGTTTTAAGATCCTGATTAGGCTGGCAAGGAATTTCTATCCCCAAGTCCCAGGCCTTTACATTGGTAATGATATTGTTAATTAAATTAGGCCAAAAAGTATAAAAAATTAAGGGTTACAGTTGCTAAAAAGTCACGTTAGAGCAAAAGTTCTGTGATTGGTTGTGACGTCACTGGCTGGCTCGAGCCGCCGAGAAGGAGCCTGGAGGCAGCCAGCTGTGGTGTGTGTTGTTACCAGCAGAAATACAGGACTTGTGGCCATATACAATGTTGATATACACAGGCATACATTATTATTAGGTTAAAATAAATTACTGCTCAAGTATCATCGTGTGTATTTGCTGGCTGGCTGCTAAAATGATGCAAAAGACCGATAACTCCAACATAGAAGTTTTCATCACTGTTGTCTATTTCATGTATGGAAAATATAAGTTTTCGTCTCTGATGTCTATATTTAATGTTGTGGAAGGATTAGTGACGACCATGGCCAGAGGATGGGCTTGAGATGATCAGATGACAGATGTAATTTAACGTGCTTCATAGCTGGATGGCGGAGTTCTTCATCTTCCTTGATGAACCCTGGACGTAGTTGTCCAACCTTCTCGGCTGATCGGCTCTGTAAATGAATATTATTAGATAATTAATTGTGCTTTACTGTGCAACACAGTAATACTATTTTGGATATATCAATATTACTAAGCACATTAACTTATTCAATGGATATTTGCTGCCCCTACTACAAATTTCATAGTATAAACATTCCAAACAATATTGGTATTATTTTGGTTTTGGTCATCTGGGGAACCTTAAGATTCTAACGATAGGATTAAGTACTTTAAACAATAAGACACATTATCTCTACGGGATTTCTGTCGCAAAACATTTTTCGATAGCATAAGAAAATACAGGTCTTAGGTTAGGTTAGGTTAGGGTATGATAAGTTATATTATAAGTTATAAGAATAGCTTAACATACACCGGTAAGGGAGGGGGGTAATAACTCAAAACTAGTGATTTCCAGGTATGGGACGATTAAGTTTCAATTTTAACTAGTTATGTTGATTATAATTGTTTTCCAGTTAAGTTAACCTGATTTTTTTTAACATTAACGAATTAAATTAAGATTTTTTCTATTAAGTTAAGTTAACCAGTCTGTCAAATTTGATTTGGGGAATTTTCATTTGGATTAAATAACTTAATCATCCAGTGTCTTATGTTTGGCTGTAACAACATGTAGTTTCGCTATTATTGCTTTTAAGTAAGAGGAAATATGTATCAATACATCATTTTCTTTATTTGTTCATGTTCATGACTCGACCTGTACACTGTGTTCAATTAATTTGTACTGGTCTCATAATAAATGAAAATTCTGTTTCCACTCATTGCATTACGATTAAAACCAAGGTTATCCTGTTTCATGTGTTAGAAGGTATTAAGCACCGTAATAAATAGTTAGGTTACAAAGTGCACCATTTTACCACTCAAATAATTATAACCACCAAGTTCAAGTCAGATACTCAAATTATGGTTTACCACATTACCACAACACTGTTCATAACAATAACATCCTGATAACCTCATTATCTTCATTACCATAATGTGTATGCGAAAATGTTTGTCTCGTGTTTCAACCTTCAAACCTTTTAAGTTGCAAAAAGTATTATAATATACACCTCGCCCTTTAAGCGTGTTTATCACATGGACACTGCAACGACAACTGAGTACCTGAGAGGCAGCAGTCTGGCTACGAACGTTTCGCGTACTGTACAGAAAAGTCAACAGTATGGCTACTCACTGGGCCCAAGGGCTGGTGTGTTATATATTATGTTATTTTTTTCTAAGAAGTTGATTGATAATTAATTAAAGTTAATAAATTAATTTGCCCAAATTTCGATTGTTGTTAAACTGTTATTTCAAAGGTTAACTAGTTAAGCTAAGTTAATTAATTACCCCATGCCTCGTGATTTCAGATATAAATGGAGGTCTAAATCGTTCATAACATATCGCAAACCAACCATAAAAAACATAGTCTGCATGTCTAAGTACAGGGATGACTAAAATCTTAAAGTAACCCAATATGGCCTATCTCGAATGTAAGCATCCAAATACTTATGGTGGTTAAAGTAAAATTGTACCCATTAATATAAATGATGATATATCCCAGTGGTTCATTAGTGAATCATCAAAACAATAATAGCCCAAGTTGTTTACCTAGCACAGGCATTCTCAAAACTAAGTCCAGACAATGTCATTACTTCTAAATTGACTCTTATCTTCCCTGGAGAGCGTCGTCTGCAGGGAAGGTGGTGACGTCATTGCAAATGTTGCAAATGGCGGCCCTGTTACTACAGAAATAAACTTATTTCGACTATTACAGCAGGACTCTAAACTTTTATTACAATTATATATATACCGTATCACTCTACGAATGTGGCAGAGTGTATTTCTTGTGTTTACCCAGAACCAACAACTCGTCCATTTTACCCGGTAATACTTGGTAAAGTAAAGTAATGGTCTTTTAGGATTGGTGGATCCATTTTCGGCTGTACCACCGTCAGGACAAATATTAAACAAACCTAAGGGAGCATTTTTATAATAATAATAAGCTTTTCGTTGTTAAGGTCATGAAAAGTTTCCAAATGTTCTTATATTTGCTTAAATAATGAAGAAAATATTATCTGAGAATCTTGTGGCAATCCTCGTTCCGTTTGTAGTTGAGTTGCTACTTCATTATTATAATTTATACATCATTTAACCAAATATATGAACAATGAATAGTGTATTATAGAAATCTACCTTTGGATTGTTTAATATATATCCTGCCAGTAAAGCAGCCGAAAATAGATCCACCAATAACAATCACCTTTACATACAGCCTTACTTTACTAAGTATTCCAGGTAAAATTGCCAGTATGAGACCAGGGCGGGTCGCTGGATCTTTGGCTGACTGCACATGTAGTCTACCTGTAATGCACTTGTAGTCTACCTGTAATGTACCTGTAATGTACATGTAGTCTACCTGTAATGTACCTGTATGTACATGTAGTCTACCTGTAATGCACCTGTAGTCTACCTGTATTGTACTTGTAGTCTATGGTTACTCTTCCTGTAATGCACCGATAGTGTACCTGTAGCATACCTCTAGTGTACTTATGTGTGCCTGTAATGTACCTATAGTGTACGTGTAATGTACATGTAGTGTACCTGTAGCATAACTGTAGTTTACCTGAAGTGTGTCAGTGATGCACCTATAGTATACGTGTAATGTACCTGTATTGTACCTGAAGTGTGTCTGTAATGTACCTGTAGTGTACCTGAAGTGTCTGTAATGTACCTGTAATGAACCTAAAGTGTGTCTGTAATGTACCCAGTGTACCAAGTGTGTCTGTATGTACCTGTAATGAACCTAAAGGTGTCTGTAATGTACCCTGTAAATTGAAGTGTACCTGAAGTGCCTGTAATGTACCTGTAGTGTACCTGAAGTGTGCCTGTAATGTACCCGTAGTGTAAATCCTGAAGTGTGTCTGTAATGTACCTGTAGTATACCCAAAGTGGGTCTGTAATGTACCCGTAGTGTACCTGAAGTGTGTCTGTAATGTACCTGTAATGAACCCAAAGTGTGTCTGTAATGTACCTGTAGGTGTACCTGAAGGTACCTGAAGTGTGCCTGTAATGTACCGTAGTGTACCTGAAGTGTGCCTGTAATGTACCCAGTAAATTGAAGTGTGGTTCGTTATGTACCTGTAGTGTACCTGAAGTGTGTCTGTGTAATGTACCTGTAGTATACCCAAGGGTCTGTAATGTACCTGTAGTGTACCTGAAGTGTGTCTGTAATGTACCTGTAATGAACCCAAAGTGTGTCTGTAATGTACCTGTAGTGTACCTGAAGTGTACCTGAAGTGTGCCTGTAATGTACCCAGTGCACCCGAAGTGTGCCTGTAACAAACCTTCAGTAGTACCCTGAAGTGTGTTCGTATGCACCTGTAGTGCACCAAGTGTGTCTGTAATGCACCCGTAGTATACCTAAAGTGGGTCTGTAATGTACCTGTAGTGTACCTGAAGTGTGTCTGTAATGTACCCAGTAGTGGAACCTGAAGTGTGTCTATGATGTACCTATAGTGCACGTGTAATGTACCTGTAGTGTACCTGAAGTGTGCCTGTAATGTACCTATAGTGTACGTGTAATGTGCCTGTAGTGTACCTAAAGTGTGTCTGTAATGTATTCAGTGTACCCAGCATGCCTGTACAGTACTTGAAGTGTCTGTAATGTACTTCTTCTTTCTTTCTTTTTTCTTACGGGAATAGCCCACACCCGGCAATAGGTCATCATCCCTCTAGGGGCGAGAAAAATAAGAATAGAAAGAAATTAAAAAAGAAAAAGAAAAAGGTTATATTAATCTACACCACGAAGATGGCGGAAAACCAGCTTTTGAAAGTGAGACAGATTATATGAGTTGTTACGACCGTGTCGTATTTTTTATTTATATATATACATGCTTCCATGTTCCATATTATCCTGTAATGATGTGTTAAATTTACTATTATATATTCTAGTCGCCTTACCTGTGCTGTTAGGTTTTAACTGTCATTATTTGTTCAAGCTTCCATTTTGTATTGTAACAAGTATTCTACGACCATCTGCATCGTTAAACGACCCACCGGCGGGTCGCGTGGCGGAACCGACCTTATATATAGGACCCACCAACGGATGGAGTTAGTTCAGTCCTCTTGTCATACAGTTCACATCCTTTGGTGACACTCGTCGCCTGTTTCTTATACCTAATTTATTTGTGTTGTTCCTGTCGCCACCAATGTGGTATATCTATGTGAGTACCTATTTATGTCTCTATTTATGTCCATCAGTATTTGCT
>NW_024730126.1:0-32529 GCF_018991925.1 Homarus americanus | reverse complement strand
GGTCACAATTATAAGATCGTAGGTTCAAATCCTGGTGGGGTGAGGTGTTGATTATATGTAGAAGTCAGCGTGCTTTATTGGGCTAATGAAATATATATGGATCCTCGAGTTTCGAAGCCGCATTTGGTAAAACGTTGCTCTGATCACCTAAGTGGCACGGGTGGTCCCCATTAGAGCTTCACGTCGCCATAAGCTCGTTGAACAGGCTTTGTGTGAAATATAGTAGAGTCTAGGACTGCATTTATTGTCCTGGTTGCCCAGAGGTAGCGTTCCCCGGTCACAATTATAAGATCATGGGTTCAAATTCTGGTGGGGTGAGGTGTTGATTATATGTAGAAGTCTGCATGCTTTATTGGGCTAATGAAATATATATGGATCCTCGTGTTTCCAAGCTGGATTTGGTAAAACGTTGCTCTTATCACCTAAGCGGTACTGGTGGTCCCCAGTAGAGGTTCACGGCGCCATAAGCTCGTTGAACAGGCTTTGCGTGAAATATAACAGAGTCTAGGACTGCTTTTAGTGTCCTGGTGGTCCACAGGTAGCATTCCCTGGTCACAATTAAAAGATTTTGGGTTTGAATCCTGGTGGGGTGAGGTGTTGATTATATGTAGAAATCTGCGTGCATTATTGGGCTCATGAAATATATATGGATCCTCCTGTTTCGAAACCGGATTTGGTAAAACGTTGCTCTGATCACCTAAGTGGCACGGGTGGTCCCCATTAGAGCTTCACGTCGCCATAAGCTCGTTGAACAGGCTTTGTGTGAAATATAGTAGAGTCTAGGACTGCATTTATTGTCCTGGTTGCCCAGAGGTAGCGTTCCCCGGTCACAATTATAAGATCATGGGTTCAAATCCTGGATTTGGGTGAGTGGTGGTATATATGAAATCATGCTTTATTGGGCTAATAGAAATATATATGGATCCTCGTGTTCCAAGCTGGATTTGAGTAAAACGTGCTCTGCTACTGCGCGCCGGTACTGGTGGTCCCCAGTAGGAGTTCCGCGGCGCCATCGGCGCTCGTTGAACAGGCTTTGCGTGAAATATAACAGAGTCTAGGACTGCTTTTAGTGTCCTGGTGGTCCACAGGTAGCATTCCCTGGTCACAATTATAAGATTTTGAGTTTGAATCCTGGTGGGGTGAGGTGTTGATTATATGTAGAAATCTGCGTGCTTTATTGGGCTAAAGAAATATATTTGGATCCTCGTGTTTCGTAGCCGGATTTGGTAAAACTTGCCTCTGGTCACCAAGCGGCACGTGTGGTCCCCATTAGAGGTTCACGGTGCCATAAGCTCGTTGAACAGGCTTTGTGTGAAATATAACAGAGTCTAGGACTGCTTTTAATGTCCTGGTGGTCCACAGGTAGCATTCCCTATTCACAATTATAAGATTTTGGGATTGAATCCTGGTGGGGTGAGGTGTTGATTTTATGTAGAAGTCCGCATGCTTTATTGGGCTAATGAAATATATATGGATCCTCGTGTTTCGAAGCCGGATTTGGTAAAACGTTGCTCTTATCACCTAAGCGGCACTGGTGGTCCCCATTAGAGGTTCACGGCGCCATAAGCTCGTTGAACAGGCTTTGTGTGAAATATAACAGAGTCTAGGACTGCTTTTATTGTCCTAGTGGCCCAGAGGTAGCGTTCCCCGGTCACAATTATAAGATCGTGGATTCAAATCCTGGTGGGGTGAGGTGTTGATTATATGTAGAAGTCCGCGTGCTTTATTGGGCTTATGAAATATATATGGATCCTCGTGTTTCGAAGCCGGATTTGGTAAAACGTTGCTCCGATCACCTAAGCGGCACGGGTGGTCCCCATTAGAGGTTCATGGCGCCATAAGGTCGTTGAACACGCTTTGTGTGAAATATGATAGAGTCTAGGACTGCTTTTAATGTCCTGGTTGCCCAGAGGTAGCGTTCCCCAGTCACAATTATAAGATCGTGGATTCAAATCCTGGTGGGGTGAGGTGTTGATTATATGTAGAAGTCTGCATGCTTTATTGGGCTAATGAAATATATATGGATCCTCGTGTTTCCAAGCCGGATTTATTAAACGTTTGCTCTTATCACCTAAAAACTGGTGGTCCCCAGTAGGAGTCCACTTGGCCATAAGCTCGTTGAACAGGCTGCGTGAAATATAACAAGTCTAGGACTGCTTTTTAGTGTCTGGTGGTACAGGTAAGCATTCTGGTCACAATTATAAGATTTTGGGTTTGAATCCTGGTGGGGTGAGGTGTTGATTATATGTAGAAATCTGCTTGCTTTATTGGGCTAATGAAATATATATGGATCCTCGTTTTTCGATGCCGGATTTGGTAAAACGTTGCTCTGATTACCTAAGTGGCACGGGTGGTCCCCATTAGAGGTTCACGGCGCCATAAGCTCATTGAACAGGTTTTTTGTAAAATATAACAGAGTTCAGGACTGCTTTTAGTGTCCTGGTGGCCCAGAGGTAGCGTTCCCCGGTCAGAATTCTAAGATCGTTGGTTCGAATCCTGGTGGGGTGAGGTGTTGATTATATGTAGAAGTCTGCATGCTTTATTGGGCTAATGAAATATATATGGATCCTCGTGTTTCCAAGCCGGATTTGGTAAAACGTTGCTCTTATCACCTAAGCGGCACTGGTGGTCCCCAGTAGAGGGTCACGGCGCCATAAGCTCGTTGAACAGGCTTTGCGTGAAATATAACAAAGTCTAGGACTGCTTTTAGTGTCCTGGTGGTCCACAGGTAGCATTCCCTGGTCACAATTATAAGATTTTGGGTTTGAATCCTGGTGGGGTGAGGTGTTGATTATATGTAGAAATCTGCTTGCTTTATTGGGCTAATGAAATATATATGGATCCTCGTTTTTCGATGCCGGATTTGGTAAAACGTTGCTCTGATCACCTAAGTGGCACGGGTGGTCCCCATTAGAGGTTCACGGCGCCATAAGCTCATTGAACAGGTTTTTTGTAAAATATAACAGAGTTCAGGAGTGCTTTTAGTGTCCTGGTGGCCCAGAGGTAGCGTTCCCCGGTCAGAATTCAAAGATCGTTGGTTCGAATCCTGGTGGGGTGAGGTGTTGATTATATGTAGAAGTCTGCATGCTTTATTGGGCTAATGAAATATATATGGATCCTCGTGTTTCCAAGCCGGATTTGGTAAAACGTTGCTCTTATCACCTAAGCGGCACTGGTGGTCCCCAGTAGAGGGTCACGGCGCCATAAGCTCGTTGAACAGGCTTTGCGTGAAATATAACAAAGTCTAGGACTGCTTTTAGTGTCCTGGTGGTCCACAGGTAGCATTCCCTGGTCACAATTATAAGATTTTGGGTTTGAATCCTGGTGGGGTGAGGTGTTGATAATATATAGAAATCTGCTTGCTTTATTGGGCTAATGAAATATATATGGATCCTCGTTTTTCGATGCCGGATTTGGTAAAACGTTGCTCTGATCACCTAAGTGGCACGGGTGGTCCCCATTAGAGGTTCACGGCGCCATAAGCTCATTGAACAGGTTTTTTGTAAAATATAACAGAGTTCAGGACTGCTTTTAGTGTTCTGGTGGCCCAGAGGTAGCGTTCCCCGGTCACAATTCTAAGATCGTTGGTTCGAATCCTGGTGGGTTGAGGTGTTGATTATATGTAGAAATGTGCGTGCTCTATTGGGCTAATGAAATATATATGGATCCTCGTGTTTCGAAGCCGGATTTAGTAAAACGTTACTCTGAACACCTAAGCGGCACTGGTGGTCCTCATTAGAGGTTCACGGCGCCATAAGCTCATTGAACAGGCTTTGTGTGAAATATAACAGAGTCTAGGACTGCTTTTAGTGTCCTGGTGGTCCACAGGTAGCATTCCCTAGTCACAATTATAAGATTTTGGGATTGAATCCGGGTGGGGTGAGGTGTTGATTTTATGTAGAAGTCCGCGTGCTTTATTGGTCTAATGAAATATATATGGATCCTCGTGTTTCGAAGCCGGATTTGGTAAAACGTTGCTGTGATCACCTAAGCGGCACGGGTTGTCCCCATTAGAGGTTCACTGCGCCATAAGCTCGTTGAACAGGCTTTGTGTGAAATATACCAGAGACTAGGACTGCTTTTATTGTCCTGGTGGCCCAGAGGTAGCGTTCCCCGGTCACAATTATAAGATAGTGGGTTCAAATCCTGGTGGGATGAGGTGTTGATTATATGTAGAAGTCCGCGTGCTTTATTGAGCTAATGAAATATATATGGATCCTCGAGTTTCGAAGCCGCATTTGGTAAAACGTTGCTCTGATCACCTAAGTGGCACGGGTGGTCCCCATTAGAGTTTCACGTCGCCATAAGCTCGTTGAACAGGCTTTGTGTGAAATATAGCAGAGTATAGGACTGCTTTTATTGTCCTAGTGGCCCAGAGGTACCGTTCCCCGGTCACAATTATAAGATCGTGGGTTCAAATCCTGGCGGGGTGAGGTGTTGATTATATGTAGAAGTTTGCGTGCTTTATTGGGCTAATGATATATATATGGATCCTCCTGTTTCGAAGACGGATTTGGTAAAACGTTGCTCTGAACACCTAAGCGGCACTGGTGGTCACAGTAGAGGTTCCGCGGCGCCATAAGCTCGTTGAACAGTCTTTAACGTCGAAATATATAACAGAGTCTGGGACTGCTTTTAGTGTCCTGGTGGTCCACAGGTAGCATTCCCTGGTCTCACAGTATAGATTTTGGGTTTGAATCTGGTGGGTGGTGTTGATTTATCGCAGAAGTCCCGGCGCTGTGGGCTAAAATATATTTTGGATCTTCGTGTTCGTAGCCATTTTGGTTAAAACGTTACTCTGATCACCTAGCGGCATGGTGGTCCCCCATTAGGAGGTTCATGGCCATAAGGTCGTTGAACAGGCTTTGTGTGAAATATAGTAGAGTCTAGGACTGCTTTTATTGTCCTGGTAGCTGAGGCGCTTACATTCACAATTATATCGTATGAGTCTGAATCCTGGTGGGGTGAGGTGTTGATTATATGTAGAAGTCCGAGTGCTTTATTGGGCTAATGAAATATATATGGATCCTCGTGTTTCCAAGCCGGATTTGGTAAAACGTTACTCTGATTACCTAAGCGGCACGTGTGGTCCCCATTAGAGGTTCATGGCGCCATAAGGTCGTTGAACAGGCTTTGTGTGAAATATAGTAGAGTCTAGGACTGCTTTTATGTCCTGGTTGCCCAGAGGTAGCGTTCCCCGGTCACAATTATAAGATCGTGGGTTCAAATCCTGGTGGGGTGAGGTGTTGATTATATGTAGAAGTCCGCGTGCTTTATTGGGCTAATGAAATATATATGGATCCTGGCGTTTCCAAGCCGGATTTGGTAAAACGTTGCTCTTATCACCTAAGCAGCACGGGTGGTCCCCTATAGTGGTTCACGGTGCCATAAGCTAATTGGACAGGCTTTGTGTGAAATATAACAGAGTCTAGGACTGCTTATAGTGTCCTGATCGCCCATAGGTAGCGTTCCTCAGTCACAATTATAAGATCGTGGGTTCGAATCCTGGTGGGGTGAGGTGTTGATTATATGTAGAAGTCCGCATGCATTATTGGGCTCATGAAATATATATGGATCCTCGTGTTTCGAAACCGGATTTGGTAAAACGTTGCTCTGATCACCTAAGCAGCACAGATGATCCCCATTAGAGGTTCACAGCGGCATAAGCTCGTTGAACAGGCTTTGTGTGAAATATAGCAGAGTCTAGGACTGCTTTTATTGTACTGGTGGCCCAGAGGTAGCGTTCCCAGGTCACAATTAGAAGATCGTGGGTTCGAATCCTGGTGGGGTGAGGTGTTGATTATATGTAGAAGTCCGCGTGCTTTATTGGGATAATGAAATATATATGGATCCTCGTGTTTCGAAGCCGGATTTGGTAAAACGTTGCTCCGATCACCTAAGCGTCACGGGTGGTCCCCATTAGAGGTTCATGGCGCCATAAGGTCGTTGAACAGGCTTTGCGTGAAATATAACAGAGTCTAGGACTGCTTTTAGTGTCCTGGTGGTCCACAGGTAGCATTCCCTGGTCACAATTATAAGATTTTGGGTTTGAATCTGGTGGGGTGAGGTGTTGATTTTATGTAGAAGTCCGCGTGCTTTATTGGGCTAAGGAAATATATTTGGATCTTCGTGTTTCGTAGCCGCATTTGGTTAAACGTTACTCTGATCACCTAAGCGGCACGGGTGGTCCCCATTAGAGGTTCATGGCTCCATAAGGTCGTTGAACAGGATTTGTGTGAAATATAGTAGAGTCTAGGACTGCTTTTATTGTCCTGGTGGCCCAGAGGTAGCATACCCCCGTCACAATTATAAGATCGTGGGTCTGAATCCTGGTGGGGTGAGGTGTTGATTATTTGTAGAAGTCCGAGTGCTTTATTGGGCTAATGAAATATATATGGATCCTCGTGTTTCCAAGCCAGATTTGGTAAATCGTTGCTCTGATCACCTAAGCGGCACGTGTGGTCCCCATTAGAGGTTCATGGCGCCATAAGGTCGTTGAACAGGCTTTGTGTGAAATATAGTAGAGTCTAAGACTGCTTTTATGTCCTGGTTGCCCAGAGGTAGCGTTCCCCGGTCACAATTATAAGATCGTGGGTTCAAATCCTGGTGGGGTGAGGTGTTGATTATATGTAGAAGTCCGCGTGCTTTATTGGGCTAATAAAATTTGTATGGATCCTGGCGTTTCCAAGCCGGATTTGGTAAAACGTTGCTCTTATCACCTAAGCAGCACGGGTGGTCCCCTATAGTGGTTCACGGTGCCATAAGCTAATTGGACAGGCTTTGTGTGAAATATAACAGAGTCTGGGACTGCTTATAGTGTCCTGATCGCCCATAGGTAGCGTTCCTCGGTCACAATTATAAGATCGTGGGTTCGAATCCTGGTGGGGTGAGGTGTTGATTATATGTAGAAGTCCGCATGCATTATTGGGCTCATGAAATATATATGGATCCTCGTGTTTCGAAACCGGATTTGGTAAAACGTTGCTCTGATCACCTAAGCGGCACAGATGATCCCCATTAGAGGTTCACAGCGGCATAAGCTCGTTGAACAGGCTTTGTGTGAAATATAGCAGAGTCTAGGACTGCTTTTATTGTCCTGGTGGCCCAGAGGTAGCGTTCCCCGGTCACAATTAGAAGATCGTGGGTTCGAATCCTGGTGGGGTGAGGTGTTGATTATATGTAGAAGTCCGCGTGCTTTATTGGGATAATGAAATATATATGGATCCTCGTGTTTCGAAGCCGGATTTGGTAAAACGTTGCTCCGATCACCTAAGCGGCACGGGTGGTCCCCATTAGAGGTTCATGGCGCCATAAGGTCGTTGAACAGGCTTTGTTTTAAATATAGTAGAGTCTAGGACTACTTTTATTGTCCTGGTGGCCCAGAGGTAGCATACCCCGGTCACAATATAAGATCATGGGTTTGAATCCTGGTGGGGTGAGGTGTTGATTATATGTAGAAGTCCGAGTGCTTTATTGGGCTAATGAAATAAATATGGATCCTTGTGTTTCCAAGCCGGATTTGGTAAAACGTTGCTCTGATCACCTAAGCGGCACAGATGGTCCCCATTGGAGGTTCACAGCGTCATAAGCTCGTTGAACAGGCTTTGTGTGAAATATAGCAGAGTCTAGGACTGCTTTTATTGTCCTGGTTGCCCAGAGGTAGCGTTCCCCCGTCACATTTATAAGATCGTGGTTTCAAATCCTGGTGGGTGAGGTGTTGATTATATGTAGAAGACGCGTGCTTTATTGGGCTAATGAAATATATATGGATCCTCGTGTTTTGAAGCCGCATTTGGTAAAACGTTGCTCTGATCACCTAAGGGGCACGGGTGGTCCCCTATAGTGGTTCACAGCCCCATAAGCTCGTTGAACAGGCTTTGTGTGAAATATAACAGAGTGTAGGACTGCTTTTAGTGTCATTGTGGTCCACAGGTAGCATTCCCTGGTCACAATTATAATATTTTTGGTTTGAATCCTGGTGGGGTGAGGTGTTGATTTTATGTAGAAGTCCGCATGCTTTATTGGGCTAAAGAAATATATTTGGATCCTCGTGTTTCGTAGCCGGATTTGGTAAAACGTTGCTCTGGTCACAAGCGGCACGTGTGGTCCCCATTAGAGGTTCACGGCGCAATAAGCTCGTTGAACAGGCTTTGTGTGAAATATAGTAGAGTCTAGGACTGCTTTTATTGTCCTGGTGGCCCAGAGGTAGCATACCCCGGTCACAATTATAAGATCGTGGGTTTGAATCCTGGTGGGGTGAGGTGTTGATTATATGTAGAAGTCCGAGTGCTTTATTGGGCTAATGAAATATATATGGATCCTCATGTTTCCAAGCCGGATTTGGTAAAACGTTGCTCTGATCACCTAAGCGGCACAGATGGTCCCCATTAGAGGTTCACAACATCATGAGCTCGTTGAACAGGCTTTGTGTGAAATATAGCAGAGTCTAGGACTGCTTTTATTGTCATGGTGGCCCAGAGGTAGCGTTCCCCGGTCACAATTAGTAGATCGTGGGTTCGAATCCTGGTTGGGTGAGGTGTTGATTATATGTAGAAGTCCGCGTGCTTTATTGGGCTAATTAAATATATATGGATCCTCGTGTTTCGAAGCCGGATTTGGTAAAACGTTGCTCCGATCACTTAAGCGGCACGGGTGGTCCCCATTAGAGGTTCATGGCGCCATAAGGTCGTTGAACAGGCTTTGTGTGAAATATAGTAGAGTCTAGGACTGCTTTTATTGTCCTGGTGGCCCAGAGGTAGCATACCCTGGTCACAATTATAAGATCGTGGGTTTGAATCCTGGTGGGGTGAGGTGTTGATTATATATATAGAAGTCCGAACGCTTTATTGGGCTAATGAAATATATATGGATCTCGTGTTTCAAGCAGGACGGTAAACATTGTTTCAGAATGTCCTCTATTAGAGGTTCACGGCACCAAAAGCTCGTTGATCAGGCTTGTGTGAAATATAGCAGAGTCTAGGACTGCTTTTGTTGTCTTAGTGGCCCAGAGGTAGCATTCCCCGGTCACAATTATAAGATCGTGGGTTCAAATCCTGGTGGGGTGAGGTGTTGATTATATGTAGAAGACGCGTGCTTTATTGGGCTTATGAAATATATATGGATCCTCGTGTTTTGAAGCCTCATTTGGTAAAACGTTGCTCTGATCACCTAAGGGGCACGGGTGGTCCCCTATATTGGTTCACAGCCCCACAAGCTCGTTGAACAGGCTTTGTGTGAAATATAATAGAGTCTAGGACAGCTTTTAGTGTCCTGGTGGTCCACAGGTAGCATTCCCTTGTCACAATTATAAGATTTTGGGTTTGAATCCTGGTGGGGTGAGGTGTTGATTTTATGTAGAAGTCCGCATGCTTTATTGGGCTCAAGAAATATATTTTGATCCTCGTGTTTCGTAGCCGGATTTGGTAAAACGTTGCTGTGGTCCCGAATCGGCACGTGTGGTCCCCATTAGAGGTTCATGGCGCAATAAGCTCGTTGAACATGCTTTGTGTGAAATATAGCAGAGTCTAGGACTGCTTTTAGTGTCCTGGTGGTCCACAGGTAGCATTCCCTGGTCACAATTATAAGATTTTCGTTTTGAATCCTGGTGGGGTGAGGTGTTGATTTTATGTAGAAGTCCGCGTGCTTTATTGGGATAATGAAATATATATGGATCCTCGAGTTTCCAAGCCAGATTTGGTAAAACGTTGCTCTGTTCACGTAAACGGCACGGGTGGTCCCCTATAGTGGTTCACGGCGCCATAATCTCGTTGAACAGGCATTGTGTGAAATATAACAGAGTCTAGGACTGCTTTTATTGTCCTAGTGGCCCAGAGGTAGCGTTCCCCGTTCACAATTATAAGATCGTGGGTTCAAATCCTGGTGGGGTGAGGTGTTGATTATATGTAGAAGTCCGCGGGCTTTATTGGGCTAATGAAATATATATGGATCCTCGTGTTTCGATGCCGGATTTGGTTTAACGTTGCTCTGATCACTTAAGCAGCACGGGTGGTCCCCTATAGTGGTTCAAAGCGCCATAAGCTCGTTGAACCAGGCTTTGTGTGAAATATAGCAGATTAGGACTGCTTTTAGTGTCCTGGTGGCCCAGAGGTAGCGTTCCCCGGTCACAATTAGAAGATCGTGGGTTCGAACCCTGGTGGGGTGAGGTGTTGATTATATGTAGAAGTCCGCGTGCTCTATTGGGCTAATGAAATATATAGTGATCCTCGTGTTTCGAAGCCGGATTTGGTAAAACGTTGCTCTGATCACCTAAGCGGCACGGGTGGTCCCCATTAGAGGTTCATGGTGCCATAAGGTCGTTGATAAGGCATTGTGTGAAATATAGTAGAGTCTAGGACTGCTTATATTCTCCTGGTGGCCCAGAAATAGCATACCCCGGACACAATTATAAGATCGTGGGTTTGAATCCTAGTGGGGTGAGGTGTTGATTATATGTAGAAGTCCGAGTGCTTTATTGGGCTAATAAAATATATATGGATCCTCGTGTTTCCAAGCCGGATTTGGTAAAACGTTGCTCTGATCACCTAAGCGGCACGGGTGGTCCCCATTAGAGGTTCACAGCGCCATAAGCTCATTGAACAGGCTTTCTGTGAAATATAGCAGAGTCTAGGACTGCTTTTAGTGTCCTGGTGGCCCAGAGGTAGCGTTCCCCGGTCACAATTAGAAGATCGTGGGTTCGAACCCTGGTGGGGTGAGGTGTTGAATATATGAAGAAGTCCGCGTGCTTTATTGGGCTAATGAAATATAAATGGATCCTCGTGTTTTGAAGCCGCATTTGGTAAAACGTTGCTCTGATCACCTAAGCAGCACGGGTGGTCCCCTATAGTGGTTCACAGCGCCATAAGCTCGTTGAACAGGCTTTGTGTGAAATATAGCAGAATCTAGGACTGCTTTTATTGTCCTGGTGGCCCAGAGGTAGTGTTCCCCGGTCACAATTAGAAGATCGTGGGTTCGAACCCTGATGGGGTGAGGTGTTGATTATATGAAGAAGTCCGCGTGCTTTATTGGGCTAACGAAATATATATGGATCCTCGTGTTTCGAAGCCGCATTTGGTAAAACGTTGCTCTGATCACCTAAGCGGCACGGTCGGTCCCCATTAGAGGTTCATGGCGCCATAAGGTCGTTGAACAGGCTTTGTGTGAAATATAGTAGAGTCTAGAACTGCTCTTATTGTCCTGGTGGCCCAGAGGTAGCATAACCCGGTCACAATTATAAGATCGTGGGTTTGAATTCTGGTGGGGTGAGGTGTTGATTATATGTAGAAGTCCGCATGCTTTATTGGGCTAATGAAATATATATGGATCCTCGTGTTTCCAAGCCGGATTTGGTAAAACGTTGCTCTTTATCACCTAAGCGGCACGGGTGGTCCCCATTAGAGGTTCACAGCCCCATAAGCTCGTTGAACAGGCTTTGTGTGAAATATAACAGAGTCTAGGACTGCTTTTAGTGTCCTGGTGGTCCACAGGTAGCATTCCCTGGTCACAATTATAAGATTTTGGGTTTGAATCCTGGTGGGGTGAGGTGTTGATTTTATGTAGAAGTCCGCATGCTTTATTCGGCTAAAGAAATATATTTGGATCCTCGTGTTTCGTAGCCGATTTGGTAAAACGTTGCTCTGGTCCCGAAGCGGCACGTGTGGTCCCCATTAGATGTTCACGGCGCCATAATCTCGTTGAACAGGCTTTTTGTGAAATATAGCAGAGTCTAGGACTGCTTTTATTGTCCTAGTGGCCAAGAGGTAGCATAACCCAGTCACAATTATAAGATCGTGGGTTCAAATCCTGGTGGGGTGAGGTGTTGATTATATGTAGAAGTCCGCGTGCTTTATTGGGCTAATGAAATATATATGGATCCTCGTGTTTCGATGCCGGATTTGGTTTAACGTTGCTCTGATCACTTAAGCAGCACGGGTGGTCCCCTAGAGTGGTTCAAAGCGCCATAAGCTCGTTGAACCAGGCTTTGTGTGAAATATAGCAGTCTAGGACTGCTTTTAGTGTCCTGGTGGCCCAGAGGTAGCGTTTCCCGGTCACAATTAGAAGATCGTGGGTTCGAACCCTGGTGGGGTGAGGTGTTGATTATATGTAGAAGTCCGCGTGCTCTATTCGGCTAATGAAATATATATTGATCCTCGTGTTTCGAAGCCGGATTTGGTAAAACGTTGCTCTGATCACCTAAGCGGCACGGGTGGTCCCCATTAGAGGTTCATGGCGCCATAAGGTCGTTGAACAGGCTTTGTGTGAAATATAGTAGAGTCTAGGAGTGCTCTTATTGTCCTGGTGGCCCAGAAATAGCATACCCCGGTCACAATTATAAGATCGTGGGTTTGAATCCTGGTGGGGTGAGGTGTTGATTATATGTAGAAGTCCGAGTGCTTTATTGGGCTAATAAAATATATATGGATCCTCGTGTTTCCAAGCCGGATCTGGTAAAACGTTGCTCTGATCACCTAAGCGGCACGGGTGGTCCCAATTAGAGGTTCATGGCGCCATAAGGTCGTTGAATAGGCTTTGTGTGAAATATAGTAGAGTCTAGGACTGCTTTTATTGTCCTGGTGGCCCAGAGGTTGCATATCCCGGTCACAATTATAAGATCGTGGGTTTGAATCCTGGTGGCGTGAGGTGTTGATTATATGTAGAAGTCCGCGTGCTTTATTGAGCTAATGAAATATATATGGATCCTCGTGTTTCCAAGCCGGATTTGGTAAAACGTTGCTCTTATCACCTAAGCGGCACGGGTGGTCCCCATTAGAGGTTCTCGGCGCCATAAGCTCGTTTAACAGGCTTTGAGTGAAATATAGCAGAGTCTAGGACTGCTTTTATTGTCCTGGTGGCCCAGAGGTAGCATTCCCCGGTCACAATTATAAGATCGTGGGTTTGAATCCTGGTGGGGTGAGGTGTTGATTATATGAAGAAGTCCGCGTGCTTTATTGGGCAAATGAAATATATATGGATCCTCGTGTTTCGAAGCCGCATTTGGTAAAACGTTGCTCTGATCACCTAAGCGGCACGGGTGGTCCCCATTAGAGGTTCATAGCGCCATAAGGTCGTTGAATAGGCTTTGTGTGAAATATAGCAGTGTATAGGACTGCTTTTATTGTCCTGGTGGCCCAGAGGTAGCATACCCCGGTCACAATTATAAGATCGTGAGTTTGAATCCTGGTGAGTTTAGGTGTTGATTATATGTAGAAGTCCGCGTGCTCTATTGGGCTAATGAAATATATATGGATCCTCGTGTTTCCAAGCCGGATTTGGTAAAATGTTGCTCTGATCACCTAAGCGGCACGGGTGGTCCCCATTAGAGGTTCATGGCGCCATAAGGTCGTTGAACAGGCTTTGTGTGAAATATGGTAGAGTCTAGGACTGCTTTTATTGTCCTTGTTGCCCAGAGGTAGCGTTCCCCGGTCACAAATATAAGATCGTGGGATCAAATCCTGGTGGGGTGAGGTGTTGATTATATGTAGAAGTCCGCGTGCTTTATTGGGCTAATGAAATATATATGGAGCTCGTGTTTCCAAGCCGGATTTGGTAAAACGTTGTTCTTATCACCTACGCGGAACGGGTGTTCCCCATTAGAGGTTCATGGCACCATAATGTCGTTGAACAGGCTTTGTGTGAAATATAGTAGAGTCTAGGACTGCATTTATTGTCCTGGTTGCCCAGAGGTAGCGTTCCCCGGTCACAATTATAAGATCGTGGGTTCAAATCCTGGTGGGGTGAGGTGTTGATTATATGTAGAAGTCCGCATGCTTTATTGGGCTAATGAAATAGATATGGATCCTCGTGTTTCGAAGCCGGATTTGGTATAACGTTGCTCTGATCACCTAAGCGGCACGGGTGGTCCCCATTAAAGGTTCACGGCGCCATAAGCTCATTGAACAGGCTTTTTGTGAAATATAACAGAGTTCAGGACTGCTTTTAGTGTCCTGGTGGCCCAGAGGTAGCGTTCCCCGGTCACAATTATAAGATCGTTGGTTCGAATCCTGGTGGGGTGAGGTGTTGATTATATGTAGAAATGTGCGTGCTCTATTGGGCTAATGAAATAGATATGGATCCTCGTGTTTCGAAGCTGGATTTAGTAAAACGTTATTCTGAACACCTAAGCGGCACTGGTGGTCCTCATTAGAGGTTCACGGCGCCATAAGCTCGTTGAACAGGCTTTGTGTGAAATATAACAGAGTCTATGACTGCTTTTACTGTCCTGGTGGTCCACAGGTAGCATTCCCTGGTCACAATTATAAGATTTTGGGTTTGAATCCTGGTGGGGTGTGGTGGTGATTTTATGTAGAAGTCCGCGTGCTTTATTGGGCTAAAGAAATATATTTGGATCCTCGTGCTTCGTAGCCGGATTTGGTAAAACGTTGCTCTGGTCACCAAGCGGCACGTGTGGTCTCCATTAGAGGTTCACGGCGCCATAAGCTCGTTGAACAGGCTTTGTGTGAAATATAACAGAGTCTAGGACTGCTTTTAGTGTCCTGGTGGTCCACAGGTAGCATTCCCTAATCACAATCATAAGATTTTGGGATTGAATCCTGGTGGGGTGAGGTGTTGATTTTATGTAGAAGTCAGCGTGCTTTATTGGGCTAATGAAATATATATGGATCCTCGTGTTTCCAAGCGGGATTTGGTAAAACGTTGCTCTTATCAACTAATCGGCACTGGTAGTCCCCAGTAGAGGTTCACGGCGCCATAAGCTCGTGGAACAGGCTTTGCGTGAAATATAACAGAGTCTAGGAGTACTTTTAGTGTCCTAGTGGCCCAGAGGTAGCATTCCCTGGTCACAATTATAAGATTTTGGGTTTGAATCCTGGTGGGGTGAGGTGTTGATTTTATGTAGAAGTCCGCGTGCTTTATTGGGCTAAAGAAATATATTTGGATCCTCGTGTTTCGTAGCCGCATTTCGTTAAACGTTACTCTGATCACCTAAGCGGCACGGGTGGTTCCCATTAGAGGTTCATGGCGCCATAAGGTCGTTGAACAGGCTTTGTGTGAAATATAACAGAGTCTAGGACTTCTTTTAGTGTCCTGGTGGCCCAGAGGTAGCGTCACCCGGTCACAATTATAAGATCGTGGGTTCAAATCCTGGTGGGGTGAGGTGTTGATTATATGTAGAAGTCCGTGTGCTTTATTGGGATAATGAAATATATATGGATCCACGTGTTTCGAAGCCGCATTTGGTAAAACATTGCTCTGATCACCCAAGCAGCACGGGTGGTCCCCATTAGAGGTTCACGGCGCCATAATCTCGTTGAACAGGCTTTGTGTGAAATATATCAGAGTCTAGGACTGCTTTTATTGTCCTGGTGGCCCAGAGGTAATCGTTCCCCTGTCACAATTTGAAGATCGTGGGTTCAAATCCTGGTGGGGGGAGGTGTTGATTATATGTAGAAGTCCGCGTGTTTATTGGGCTAATGAAATATATATGGATCCTCGTGTTTCGGTCATATTTCGGTAAAATCATGTTTTGACTACCTAAGCGCACGGGTGGTCCCCATTAGAGGCCATAAGTCAAGCTTAACAGGCTTTTTGTGAATAGGCGCAGAGTTTGTATCGTTATTGTCCTGGAAAATCCACAGGTAGCATTCTCAGTCACAATTATAGCATTTGGGATTAGAATCTTAAGGGTGAGAAAGCTGATTTTATGAAGTCCGCCGTGCTTTTATTGGGCTAATGAAATATATATGGATTCTCGTGTTTCCAAGCCGGATTTGGTAAAACGTTGCTCTGATCAACTAAGCAGCACGGGTGGTCCCCTATAGTGGTTCACAGCTCCATAAGCTCGTTGAACAGGCTTTGTGTGAAATATAACAGAGTCTAGGACTGCTTTTATTGTCCTGGTGGCCCATCGGTAGCGTTCCCCGGTCACAATTATAAGATCGTGGGATCGAATCCTGGTGGGGTGAAGTGTTGATTATATGAAGAAGTCCGCTTGCTTTATTGGGCTAATGAAATATAAGGCAGGGATCCTTCGTGGTTTCGATGCCTCCATTTGGTAAACGTTGCTCTGATCACCTGTTTAACGTGGTGGTCCCCTATAGTGGTTCACAGCGCCATAAGCTCGTTGAACAGGCTTTGTGTGAAAAATAGCAGAATCTAGGACTGCTTTTATTGTCCTGGTGGCCCAGAGGTAGCGTCCCCCGGTCACAATTATAAGATCGTGGGTTCAAATCCTGGTGGGATGAGGTGTTGATTATATGTAGAACTCCGCATGCTTTATCGGGCTAATGAAATATATGTGGATACTCGTGTTTCGAAGCCGGTTTTGGTAAAACGTTGCTCTGATCACCTAAGGGGCAAGGGTGGTCCCCATTAGAGGTTCACGGCGCCATAAGCTCGTTGAACAGGATTTGTGTGAAATATAACAGAGTCTAGGACTGCTTTTAGTGTCCTGGTGGTCCACAGGTAGCATTCCCCGGTCACAATTAGAAGATCGTGGGTTCGAACCCTGGTGGGGTGAGGTGTTGAATATATGAAGAAGTCCGCGTGCTTTATTGGGCTAATGAAATAAAATGGATCCTCGTGTTTCGAAGCAGCATTTGGTAAAATGTTGCTCTGATCACCTAAGCAGCACGGGTGGTCCCCTATAGTGGTTCACAGCGCCATAAGCTCGTTGAACAGGCTTTGTGTGAAATATAGCAGAATCTAGGACTGCTTTTATTGTCATAATTGGCCCCAGGAGTAATCGTTCCCTGCAATTTGAAGTCGTGGGTTCAAATCCTGGTGGGGTGAGAGTGTTGATTATATGTAGAAGTCCGCGTGTTTATTGGGCTAATGAAATATATATGGATCCTCGTGTTTCGAAGCCGCATTTGGTAAAACGTTGCTCTGATCACCTAAGCGGCACGGGTGGTCCCCATCAGAGGTTCTCGGCGCCATAAGCTCGTTTAACAGGCTTTGTGTGAAATATAGCAGAGTCTAGGACTGCTTTTATTGTCCTGGTGGTCCACAGGTAGCATTCCCTAGTCACAATTATAAGATTTTGGGATTGAATCCTGGTGGGGTGAGGTGTTGATTTTATGTAGAAGTCCGCGTGCTTTATTGGGCTAATGAAATATATATGGATCCTCGTGTTTCGAAGCCGGATTTGGTAAAACGTTGCAATGATCACCTAAGCGGCACGGGTGGTCCCCATTAGAGGTTCACGGCGCCATAAGCTCGTTGAACAGGCTTTGTGTGAAATATACCAGAGTCTAGGACTGCTTTTATTGTCTTGGTGGCCCAGAGGTAGCGTTCCCCGGTCACAATTATAAGATCGTGGATTCAAATCCTGGTGGGGTGAGGTGTTGATTATATGAAGAAGTCCGCGTGCTTTATTGGGCTAATGAAATATATATGGATCCTCGTGTTTCGATGCCACATTTGGTAAAACGTTGCTCTGATCACCTAAGCGGCACGGGTGGTCCCCATTAGAGGTTCATGGTGCCATAAGGTCGTTGAACAGGCTTTGTGTGAAATATAGTAGAGTCTAGGACTGCTTTTAATGTCCTGGTGGCCCAGAGGTAGCGTCCCCCGGTCACAATTATAAGATCGTGGGTTCCAAATCCTTCAATGGGATGAAGTGTTGATTATATGTAGGAACTCCGCATGCTTTGTCGGGCTAATGGTGCAAACGTTGCTCTGATCACCTAAAGGGCAAAGGTGAGGTCCCATTAGAAGTTCATGGCGCCATAAGCTCGTTGAACAGGATTTGTGTGTGAAATATAACAGGAGTCTAGGACTGCTTTTAGTGTCCTGGTGGCCCAGAGGTAGCGTACCCCGGTCACAATTAGAAGATCGTGGGTTCGAACCCTGGTGGGGTGAGGTGTTGAATATATGAAGAAGTCCGCGTGCTTTATTGGGCTAATGAAATATAAATGGATCCTCGTGTTTTGAAGCCGCATTTGGTAAAACGTTGCTCTGATCACCTAAGCAGCACGGGTGGTCCCCTATAGTGGTTCACAGCGCCATAAGCTCGTTGAACAGGCTTTGTGTGAAATATAGCAGAATCTAGGACTGCTTTTATTGTCCTGGTGGCCCAGAGGTAGCATAACCCGGTCACAATTATAAGATCGTGGGTTTGAATTCTGGTGGGGTGAGGTGTTGATTATATGTAGAAGTCCGCATGCTTTATTGGGCTAATGAAATATATATGGATCCTCGTGTTTCGATGCCGGATTTGGTTTAACGTTGCTCTGATCACTTAAGCAGCACGGGTGGTCCCCTATAGTGGTTCAAAGCGCCATAAGCTCGTTGAACCAGGCTTTGTGTGAAATATAGCAGTCTAGGACTGCTTTTGGTGTCCTGGTGGCCCAGAGGTAGCGTTCTCCGGTCACAATTAGAAGATCGTGGGTTCGAACCCTGGTGGGGTGAGGTGTTGATTATATGTAGAAGTCCGCGTGCTCTATTGGGCTAATGAAATATATATTGATCCTCGTGTTTCGAAGCCGGATTTGGTAAAACGTTGCTCTGATCACCTAAGCGGCACGGGTGGTCCCCATTAGAGGTTCATGGCGCCATAAGGTCGTTGAACAGGCTTTGTGTGAAATATAGTAGAGTCTAGGAGTGCTCTTATTGTCCTGGTGGCCCAGAAATAGCATACCCCGGTCACAATTATAAGATCGTGGGTTTGAATCCTGGTGGGGTGAGGTGTTGATTATATGTAGAAGTCCGAGTGCTTTATTGGGCTAATAAAATATATATGGATCCTCGTGTTTCCAAGCCGGATCTGGTAAAACGTTGCTCTGATCACCTAAGCGGCACGGGTGGTCCCCATTAGAGGTTCATGGCGCCATAAGGTCGTTGAATAGGCTTTGTGTGAAATATAGTAGAGTCTAGGACTGCTTTTATTGTCCTGGTGGCCCAGAGGTAGCATATCCCGGTCACAATTATAAGATCGTGGGTTTGAATCCTGGTGGCGTGAGGTGTTGATTATATGTAGAAGTCCGCGTGCTTTATTGAGCTAATGAAATATATATGGATCCTCGTGTTTCCAAGCCGGATTTGGTAAAACGTTGCTCTTATCACCTAAGCGGCACGGGTGGTCCCCATTAGAGGTTCATGGCGCCATAAGGTCGTTGAACAGGCTTTGTGTGAAATATGGTAGAGTCTAGGACTGCTTTTTTTGTCCTTGTTGCCCAGAGGTAGCGTTCCCCGGTCACAAATATAAGATCGTGGGTTCAAATCCTGGTGGGGTGAGGTGTTGATTATATGTAGAAGTCCGCGTGCTTTATTGGGCTAATGAAATATATATGGATCCTCGTGTTTCCAAGCCGGATTTGGTAAAACGTTGTTCTTATCACCTATGCGGAATGGGTGGTCCCCATTAGAGGTTCATGGCACCATAAGGTCGTTGAACAGGCTTTGTGTGAAATATAGTAGAGTCTAGGACTGCATTTATTGTCCTGGTTGCCCAGAGGTAGCGTTCCCGGTCACAATTATAAGATCGTGGGTTCAAATCCTGGTGGGGTGAGGTGTTGATTATATGTAGAAGTCCGCGTGCTTTATTGGGCTAATGAAATATATATGGATCCTGGTGTTTCGAAGCCGGATTTGGTAAAACGTTGCTCTGATCACCTAAGCGGCACGGGTGGTCCCCATTAAAGGTTCACGGCGCCATAAGCTCATTGAACAGGCTTTTTGTGAAAAATAACAGAGTTCAGGACTGCTTTTAGTGTCCTGGTGGCCCAGAGGTAGCGTTCCCCGGTCACAATTATAAGATCGTTGGTTCGAATCCTGGTGGGGTGAGGTGTTGATTATATGTAGAAATGTGCGTGCTCTATTGGGCTAATGAAATAGATATGGATCCTCGTGTTTCCAAGCGGGATTTGGTAAAACGTTGCTCTTATCACCTAAGCGGCACTGGTGGTCCCCAGTAGAGGTTCACGGCGCCATAAGCTCGTTGAACAGGCTTTGCGTGAAATATAACAGAGTCTAGGAGTGCTTTTAGTGTCCTGGTGGTCCACAGGTAGCATTCCCTGGTCACAATTATAAGATTTTGGGTTTGAATCCTGGTGGGGTGAGGTGTTGATTTTATGTAGAAGTCCGCGTGCTTTATTGGGCTAAAGAAATATATTTGGATCCTCGTGTTTCGTAGCCGCATTTCGTTAAACGTTACTCTGATCACCTAAGTGGCACGGGTGGTCCCCATTAGAGGATCATGGCGCCATAAGGTCGTTGAACAGGCTTTGTGTGAAATATAACAGAGTCTAGGACTGCTTTTAGTGTCCTGGTGGCCCAGAGGTAGCGTCCCCCGGTCACAATTATAAGATCGTGGGTTCAAATCCTGGTGGGGTGAGGTGTTGATTATATGTAGAAGTCCGCGTGCTTTATTGGGATAATGAAATATATATGGATCCACGTGTTTCGAAGCCGCATTTGGTAAAACATTGCTCTGATCACCTAAGCAGCACGGGTGGTCCCCATTAGAGGTTCACGGTGCCATAATCTCGTTGAACAGGCTTTGTGTGAAATATATCAGAGTCTAGGACTGCTTTTATTGTCCTGGTGGCCCAGAGGTAATCGTTCCCCTGTCACAATTTGAAGATCGTGGGTTCAAATCCTGGTGGGGTGAGGTGTTGATTATATGTAGAAGTCCGCGTGTTTATTGGGCTAATGAAATATATATGGATCCTCGTGTTTCGAAACCGGATTTGGTAAAACGTTGCTCTGATCACCTAAGCGGCACGGGTGGTCCCCATTAGAGGTTCTCGGCGCCATAAGCTCGTTTAACAGGCTTTGTGTGAAATATAGCAGAGTCTAGGACTGCTTTTATTGTCCTGGTGGCCCAGAGGTAGCATTCCCCGGTCACAATTATAAGATCGTGGGTTCAAATCCTGGTGGGGTGAGGTGTTGATTATATGAAGAAGTCCGCGTGCTTTATTGGGCAAATGAAATATATATGGATCCTCGTGTTTCGAAGCCGCATTTGGTAAAACGTTGCTCTGATCACCTAAGCGGCACGGGTGGTCCCCATTAGAGGTTCATAGCGCCATAAGGTCGTTGAATAGGCTTTGTGTGAAATATAGCAGAGTATAGGACTGCATTTATTGTCCTGGTGGCCCAGAGGTAGCATACCCCGGCCACAATTATAAGATCGTGGGTTTGAATCCTGGTGGGGTGAGGTATTGATTATATGTAGAAGTCCGAGTGCTTTATTGGGCTAATAAAATATATATGGATCCTCGTGTTTCCAAGCCAGATTTGGTAAAACGTTGCTCTGATCACCTAAGCGGCACGGGTGGTCCCCATTAGAGGTTCATGGCGCCATAAGGTCGTTGAATAGGCTTTGTGTGAAATATAGCAGAGTATAGGACTGCTTTTATTGTCCTGGTGGCCCAGAGGTAGCATACCCCGGTCACAATTATAAGATCGTGAGTTTGAATCCTGGTGAGTTTAGGTGTTGATTATATGTAGAAGTCCGCGTGCTCTATTGGGCTAATGAAATATATATGGATCCTCGTGTTTCCAAGCCGGATTTGGTAAAATGTTGCTCTGATCACCTAAGCGGCACGGGTGGTCCCCATTAGAGGTTCATTGCGCCATAAGGTCGTTGAACAGGCTTTGTGTGAAATTTAGTAGAGTCTAGGATTGCTTTAATTTTCCTGGTGGGCCAGAGGTAGCGTTCCCCGGTCACAATTATAAGATCGTGGGTTTAAATCCTGGTGGGGTGAGGTGTTGATTATATGTAGAAGTCCGCGTGCTTTATTGGGCTAATGAAATATATTTGGATCCTCGTGTTTCCAAGCCGGATTTGGTAAAACGTTGCTCTTATCCCCTAAGCGGCACGGGTGGTCCCCATTAGAGGTTCATGGCGCCATAAGGTCGTTGAACAGGCTTTGTGTGAAATATGGTAGAGTCTAGGACTGCTTTTATTGTCCTTGTTGCCCAGAGGTAGCGTTCCCCGGTCACAAATATAAGATCGTGGGATCAAATCCTGGTGGGGTGAGGTGTTGATTATATGTAGAAGTCCGCGTGCTTTATTGGGCTAATGAAATATATATGGATCCTCGTGTTTCCAAGCCGGATTTGGTAAAACGTTGTTCTTATCACCTACGCGGAACGGGTGGTCCCCATTAGAGGTTCATGGCACCATAATGTCGTTGAACAGGCTTTGTGTGAAATATAGTAGAGTCTAGGACTGCATTTATTGTGCTGGTTGCCCAGAGGTAGCGTTCCCCGGTCACAATTATAAGATCGTGGGTTCAAATCCTGGTGGGGTGAGGTGTTGATTATATGTAGAAGTCCGCGTGCTTTATTGGGCTAATGAAATATATATGGATCCTCGTGTTTCCAAGCCGGATTTGGTAAAACGTTGTTCTTATCACCTAAGCGGAACGGGTGGTCCCCATTAGAGGTTCATGGCACCATAAGTCGTTGAACAGGCTTTGTGTGAAATATAGTAGAGTCTAGGACTGCTTATTGTCCTGGTTGCCCAGAGGTAGCGTTCCCCGGTCACAATTATAAGATCGTGGGTTCAAATCCTGGTGGGGTGAGGTGTTGATTATATGTAGAAGTCCGCATGCTTTATTGGGCTAATGAAATAGATATGGATCCTCGTGTTTCGAAGCCGGATTTGGTATAACGTTGCTCTGATCACCTAAGCGGCACGGGTGGTCCCAATTAAAGGTTCACGGCGCCATAAGCTCATTGAACAGGCTTTTTGTGAAATATAACAGAGTTCAGGACTGCTTTTAGTGTCCTGGTGGCCCAGAGGCAGCGTTCCCCGGTCACAATTATAAGATCGTTGGTTCGAATCCTGGTGGGGTGAGGTGTTGATTATATGTAGAAATGTGCGTGCTCTATTGGGCTAATGAAATAGATATGGATCCTCGTGTTTCGAAGCTGGATTTAGTAAAACGTTACTCTGAACACCTAAGCGGCACTGGTGGTCCTCATTAGAGGTTCACGGCGCCATAAGCTCGTTCAACAGGCTCTGTGTGAAATATAACAGAGTCTATGACTGCTTTTACTGTCCTGGTGGTCCACAGGTACCATTCCCTGGTCACAATTATAAGATTTTGGGTTTGAATCCTGGTGGGGTGAGGTGGTGATTTTATGTAGAAGTCCGCGTGCTTTATTGGGCTAAAGAAATATATTTGGATCCTCGTGCTTCGTAGCCGGATTTGGTAAAACGTTGCTCTGGTCACCAAGCGGCACGTGTGGTCTCCATTAGAGGTTCACGGCGCCATAAGCTCGTTGAACAGGCTTTGTGTGAAATATAACAGAGTCTAGGACTGCTTTTAGTGTCCTGGTGGTCCACAGGTAGCATTCCCTAATCACAATCATAAGATTTTGGGATTGAATCCTGGTGGGGTGAGGTGTTGATTTTATGTAGAAGTCCGCGTGCTTTATTGGGCTAATGAAATATATATGGATCCTCGTGTTTCCAAGCGGGATTTGGTAAAACGTTGCTCTTATCACCTAAGCGGCGCTGGTGGTCCCCAGTAGAGGTTCACGGCGCCATAAGCTCGTTGAACAGGCTTTGCGTGAAATATAACAGAGTCTAGGAGTGCTTTTAGTGTCCTGGTGGTCCACAGGTAGCATTCCCTGGTCACAATTATAAGATTTTGGGTTTGAATCCTGGTGGGGTGAGGTGTTGATTTTATGTAGAAGTCCGCGTGCTTTATTGGGCTAAAGAAATATATTTGGATCCTCGTGTTTCGTAGCCGCATTTCGTTAAACGTTACTCTGATCACCTAAGCGGCACGGGTGGTCCCCATTAGAGGTTCATGGCGCCATAAGGTCGTTGAACAGGCTTTGTGTGAAATATAACAGAGTCTAGGACTGCTTTTAGTGTCCTGGTGGCCCAGAGGTAGCGTCCCCCGGTCACAATTATAAGATCGTGGGTTCAAATCCTGGTGGGGTGAGGTGTTGATTATATGTAGAAGTCCGCGTGCTTTATTGGGATAATGAAATATATATGGATCCACGTGTTTCGAAGCCGCATTTGGTAAAACATTGCTCTGATCACCTAAGCAGCACGGGTGGTCCCCATTAGAGGTCTACGGCGCCATAATCTCATGAACAGGCTTAGTGAAATATATCAGAGTCTAGGACTGCTTTTATTGTCCTGGTGGCCCAGAGGTAATCGTTCCCCTGTCACAATTTGAAGATCGTGGGTTCAAATCCTGGTGGGGTGAGGTGTTGATTTTATGTAGAAGCCCGCTTGTTTATTGGGCTAATGAAATATATATGGATCCTCGTGTTTCGAAGCCGCATTTGGTAAAACGTTGCTCTGATCACCTAAGCGGCACGGGTGGTCCCCATTAGAGGTTCTCGGCGCCATAAGCTCGTTTAACAGGCTTTGTGTGAAATATAGCAGAGTCTAGGACTGCTTTTATTGTCCTGTTGGTCCACAGGTAGCATTCCCTAGTCACAATTATAAGATTTTGGGATTGAATCCTGGTGGGGTGAGGTGTTGATTTTATGTAGAAGTCCGCGTGCTTTATTGGGCTAATGAAATATATATGGATCCTCGTGTTTCGATGCCGCATTTGGTAAAACGTTGCTCTGATCACCTAAGCGGCACGGGTGGTCCCCATTAGAGGTTCATGGCGCCATAAGGTCGTTGAACAGGCTTTGTGTGAAATATAGTAGAGTCTAGGACTGCTTTTAATGTCCTGGTGGCCCAGAGGTAGCGTCCCCCGGTCACAATTATAAGATCGTGGGTTCAAATCCTTGTGGGATGAGGTGTTGATTATATGTAGAACTCCGCATGCTTTATCGGGCTAATGAAGTATATGTGGATACTCGTGTTTCGAAGCCGGTTTTGGTAAAACGTTGCTCTGATCACCTAAGGGGCAAGGGTGGTCCCCATTAGAGGTTCATGGCGCCATAAGCTCGTTGAACAGGATTTGTGTGAAATATAGCAGAGTGTAGGACTGCTTTTATTGTCCTGGTGGCCCAGAGGTAGCGTTTCCCGGTCACAATTATAAGATCGTGGGTTCAAATCCTGGTGGGGTGAGGTTTTGATTATATGTAGAAGTCCGCGTGCTTTATTGGGCGATTGAAATATATATGGATCCTCGAGTTTCCAAGCCAGATTTGGTAAAACGTTGCTCTGATAACCTAAGCGGCACTGCTGGTCCCAATAAGAGGTTCACGGCGCCATAAGCTCATTCAACAGGCTTTGTGTGAAATATAACAGTCTAGGACTGCTTTTAGTTTCCTGGTAGTTCAGAGGCACCGTTCCCCGGTCACAGTTATAAGATCATGGGTTCAAATCCTGGTGGGGTGAGGTGCTGATTATGTGTTAAGGTCCGCGTGCTTTATTGGGCTAATGAAATATATATGGATCCTCGTGTTTCGAAGCCGCATTTGGTAAAACGTTGCTCTGAACACCTAAGCGGCACGGGTGGTCCCCATTAGAGGTTCACGGCGCCATAAGCTCGTTGAAAAGGCTTTGTGTGAAATATAGCAGAGTCTAGGGCTCCTTTTATTGTCCTAGTGGCCCAGAGGTAGCATTACCCGGTCACAATTATAAGATCGTGGGTTCAAATCCTGGTGGGGTGAGGTGTTGATTATATGTAGAACTCCGCATGCTTTATTGGGCTAATGAAATATATTTGGATCCTCGTGTTTCGAAGCCGCATTTGGAAAAACGTTGCTCTGATCACCTAAGCAGCATGGGTGGTCCCCATTAGAGGTTCATGGCGCCATAAGCTCGTTGAACAGGATATGTGTGGAATATAGCAGAGTGTAGGATTGCTTTTATTGTCCTGGTGGCCCAGAGGTAGCGTTCCCCGGTCACAATTAAAAGATCGTGGGTTCAAATCCTGGTGGGGGGAGGTTTTGATGAAGTGTAGAAGTTCTTGCTTTATTAAAGCAATAGAAATATATATGGATCCTCGTGTTTCGAAGCCGGTTTTGGTAAAACGTTGCTCTGATCACCTAAGCGGCACCGGTGGTCCCCATTAGTGGTTCATGGAGCCATAAGGTCGCTGAACAGGCTTTGTGTGAAATATAACAGTCTAGGACTGCTTTTAGTTTCCTGGTGGTACAGAGGCACCGTTCCCCGGTCATTGTTATAAGATCATGGGTTCAAATCCTGATGGGGTGAGGTGTTGATTATATGTAGAAGTCTGCGTGCTTTATTGGGATAATGAAATATATATGGATCCGTGTCAGTTTGATTTGGGTAAAACATTGCTCTGATCACCTGCATCGTGTCCCTCATAATGCAAAATATAAATCTCGCTGAACAGGGCTGTGTGTAGAATATAGCAGAGTTTAGACTGCTTTATTATCCCAGGCCCAGAGGTGCATTCTGGAATGTTAAATTAAGATCGTGGATCAAAATCCTTCGGTGGGTGAGGTGTTGATTATATGAAGAAGTCCGCTGCAGTTTATTGGGCCAGAAATATATATGGATCCTTGTGTTTCGAAGCCGGATTTGGTAAAACGTTGCTCTGATCACCTAAGCTGCACGGGTGGTCCCAATTAGAGTTTCACCGCGCCATAAGCTCGTTGAACAGGCTTTGTGTGAAATATACCAGAGTCTAGGACTGCATTTCTTGTCCTGGTGGCCCAGAGGTAGCATTCCCCGGTCACAATTATAAGATCGTGGGTTCAAATCCTGGTGAGGTGAGGTGTTGATTATATGTAGAAGTCCGCGTGCTTTATTGGGCTAATGAAATATATATGGATCCTTCTTCTTTCGAAGCCGCATTTGGTAAAATGTTGTTTTGATCACCTAAGCGGCACTCGTGGTCCCCATTAAGGGTTCACGGCGCCATAAGCTCGTTGAACAGGCTTTGTGTGAAATATAACAGAGTTTAGGACTGCTTTTATTGTCCTGGTACCAGAAGTAAAGGACCGGTCACAATTAGAAGATCGGGGTTCGAACTTGGGTGGGTGAGGTGTTGATTATATGTAGAAGTCCGCGTGTTTTATAGGGCAAATGAAATATATATGGATCCTCGTGTTTTGAAGCCGCATTTGGTAAAACGTTGCTCTGATCACCTAAGCGGCACGGGTGGTCCCTATTAGAGGTTCACGGCGCCAAAAGCTCCTTGAACAGGCTTTGTGTGAAATATAGCACAGTCTAGGACTGCTTTAATTATCCTGGTGGCCCAGAGGTAGCGTTCCCCGGTCACAATTATAAGATCGTGGGTTCAAATCCTGGTGGGGGTGGAGGTGTTGATTATATGAAGAAGTCAGCGCGGTTTGCATTGGGCTAATGAAAATATATATGGATCCTCGTGAGCCTTCGAAGCCGCATCGCAGTAAACGTTGCTCTGATCACCAAAGCGGCACCGTGGTCCCTATTAGAGGCTTTGCCGCGCCTTTAAGCTCGTTGAACAGGCTTTGTGTGAAATATAGCAGAGTCTAGGACTGCTTTCATTGTCCTGGTGACCCAGAGGTAGCATTCCCCGGTCACAATTATAAGATCGTGGGTTCAAATCCTGGTGGGGTGAGGTGTTGATTATATGTAGAAGTCTGCGTGCTTTATTGGGCTAATGAAAAATATATGATCCTCAGAGCCAAGCCGTGACGGTAAAACGTTGCTCTGATCACCTAAGCGGCAAGGGTGGTCCCCATTAGAGGTTCACGGCGCCAAAAGCTCGTTGAACAGGCTTTGTGTGAAACATAGCAGAGTCTAGGACTGCTTTTAGTGTCCTGGTGACCCAGAGGTAGCGTTCCCCGGTCACAATTAGAAGATCGTGGGTTCGAATCCTGGTGGGGTGAGGTTTTGATTATATGAAGAACTCCGCATGCTTTATTGGGCTAATGAAATATATATGGATCCTCGTGTTTCGAAGCCGCATTTGGTAAAACGTTGCTCTGATCACCTAAGCAGCACGGGTGGTCCCCTATAGTGGTTCACAGCGCCATAAGCTCGTTGAACAGGCTTTGTGTGAAATATAGCAGAGTCTAGGACTGCTTTTATTGTCCTAGTGGCCCAGAGGTAGCATTCACCGGTAACAATTATAAGATCGTGGGTTCAAATGCTGGTGGGGTGAGGTGTTGATTATATGTAGTAGTCTGCATGCTTTATTGGGCTAATGAAATATATATGGATCCTCGTGTTTCGAAGCCGGATTTGGTAAAACGTTGCTCTGATCACCTAAGCGGCACAGGTGGTCCCCATTAGAGGTTCATGGAGCCATAAGGTCGTTGAAGAGGCTTTATGTGAAATATAGTAGAGACTTGGACTGCTTTTATTGTCCTGGTGGCCCAGAGGTAGCATACCCCGGCCACAATTATAAGATCGTGGGTTTGAATCCTGTTGGGGTGAGGTATTGATTATATGTAGAAGTCCGAGTGCTTTATTGGGCTAATGAAATATATATGGATACTCGTGTTTCCAAGCCGGATATGGTAAAACGTTGCTCTGATCACCTAAGGGGCAAGGGTGGTTCCCATTAGAGGTTCAAGGCGCCATAAGGTCGTTGAACACGCTTTGTGTGAAATATAGTAGATTCTAGGACTGCTTTTATTGTCCTGGTGGCCCAGAGGTACCATACCCCGGTCACAATTATAAGATCGTGGGTTTGAATCCTGGTGGGGTGAGGTGTTGATTATATGTAGAAGTCCGAGTGCTTTATTGGGCTAATGAAATATATTTGGATCCTCATGTTTCGAAGCCGCATTTGGAAAAACGTTGCTCTGATCACCTAAGCAGCACGGGTGGTCCCCATTTGAGGTTCACGGCGCCATAAGCTCGTTGAACAGGATTTGTGTGAAATATAGCAGAGTGTAGGACTGCTTTTATTGTCCTGGTGGCCCAGAGGTAGCGTTCACCGGTCACAATTAAAAGATCGTTGGTTCAAATCCTGGTGGGGTGAGGTTTTGATTATATGTAGAAGTCCGAGTGCTTTATTGGGCGATTGAAATATATATGGATCCTCGAGTTTCCAAGCCAGATTTGGTAAAACGTTGCTCTGATAACCTAAGCGGCACTGCTGGTCCCAATAAGAGGTTCACGGCGCCATATGCTCATTCAACAGGCTTTGTGTGAAATATAACAATCTAGGACTGCTTTTAGTTTCCTGGTGGTTCAGAGGCACCGTTCCCCGGTCACAGATATAAGATCATGGGTTCAAATCCTTGTGGGGTGAGGTGTTGATTATATGTAGAAGTCTGCGTGCTTTATTGGGATAATGAAATATATATGGATCCTCGTGTTTCGAAGCCGCATTTGGTAAAACATTGCTCTGATCACCTAAGCAGCACGGGTGGTCCTCATTAGAGGTTCACGGCGCCATAATCTCGTTGAACAGGCTTTGTGTGAAATATAGCAGAGTCTAGGACTGCTTTTATTGTCCTGGTGGCCCAGAGGTAGCGTTCCGCCTGTCACAATTAGAAGATCTTGAGTTCAAATCCTGGTGGGTTGAGGTGTTGATTATGTGTAGAAGTCCGCGTGCTTTATTGGGCTAATGAAATATATATGGAGCCTCGTGTTTCGAAGCCGCATTTGGTAAAACGTTGCTCTGATCACCTAAGCGGCACGGGTGGTCCCCTATAGTGGTTCACAGCGCCATAAACTCGTTGAACAGGCTTTGTGTAAAATATAGCAGAGTCTAGGACTGCTTTTATTGTCCTAGTGGCCCAGAGGTAGCGTTCCCCGGTCACAATTATAAGATCGTGGGTTCAAATCCTGGTGGGTGAGGTGTTGGTTATATGTAGAAGTCCGCGTGCTTTATTGGGCTGATGAAATATATATGGATTCTCGTGTTTCGAAGCCGGATTTGGTAAAACGTTGCTCTGATCACCTAAGCGGCACGGGTGGTCCCCATTAGAGGTTCATGGAGCCATAAGGTCGTTGAACAGGCTTTGTGTGAAATATAGTAGAGACTTTGACTGCTTTTATTGTCCTGGTGGCCCAGATGTAGCATACCCCGGTCACAATTATAAGATTGTGGGTTTGAATCCTGGTGGGGTGAGGTGTTGATTATATGTAGAAGTCCGCGTGCTTTATTGGGCTAATGAAATATATATGGATCCTCGTGTTTCGAAGCCGCTTTTGGTAAAACGTTGCTCTGATCACCTAAGCGGCACGGGTGGTCCCCATTAGAGGTTCACGGCGCCATAAGCACGTTGAACAGGCTTTGTGTGAAATGTAGAAGAGTCTAGGACTGCTTTTATTGTCCTGGTGGCCCAGAGGTAGCATTCCCCGGTCACAATTATAAGATCGTGGGTTCAAATCCTGGTGGGATGAGGTGTTGATTATATGTACAAGTCCGCGTGCTTTATTGGGCTAATGAAATATATATGGATCCTCGTGTTTCGAAGCCGCATTTGGTAAAACGTTGCTCTGATTACCTAAGCGGCACGGGTGGTCCTCATTAAAGGTTCACGGCGCCATAAGCTCGTTGAACAGGCTTTGTGTGAAATATAGCTGAGTCTAGGAATGCTTTTAGTGTCCTAGTGGCGCAGAGGTAGCGATCCCCGGTCACAATTAGAAGATCGTGGGTTCGAATCCTGGTGGGTGAGGTGTTGATTATATAAAGAAGTCCGCGTGCTTTATTGGGCTAATGAAATATATATGGATCCTCGTGTTTCAGTCGACGGTAAAACGTTGCCTGATCAACGGTTGCAAGTAACAGGTGGTCCCCATTAGAGGTCTGCGGAGCCAAGGTCGTTGAACAGGCTTTGTGTGAAACATAGCAGAGACTTTGACTGTTTATTGTCCTGGTGGCCCAGAGGTAGCATACCCCGCCACAATTAGAAGATCGTGGGGTTCGAATCCTGTGGGGTGAGGTGTTGATTAGCGAAGAAGTCCGCAAGGTTTTATTGGGCTAATGAAATATATATGGACTAATCGGTTTCGTCAAGATTTGGTAAAACGTTGCTCTGATCACCTAAGCGGCACGGGTGGTCCTCATTAGAGGTTTACAGTGCCTTAAGCTCGTTGAACAGGCTTTGTGTGAAATATAGCAGAGTCTAGGACTGCTTTTATTGTTCCTGGTGGCCCAGAGGTAGCGTCTCCCGGTCACAATTATAAGATCGTGGGTTCAAATCCTGGTGGGATGAGGTGTTGATTATATGTAGAACTCCCCGTGCTTTATTGGGCTAATGAAATATATATGGATTCTCGTGTTTCGAAGCCGCATTTGGAAAAACGTTGCTCTGATCACTTAAGCGGCACGGGTGGTCCCCATTAGACGTTCACGGCGCCAAAAGCTCGTTGAACAGGCTTTGTGTGAAACATAGCAGAGTCTAGGACTGCTTTTAGTGTCCTGGTGGCCCAGAGGTAGCGTTCCCCGGTCACAATTATAAGATCGTGGGTTTGAATCCTGGTGGGGTGAGGAATTGATTATATGTAGAAGTCCGAGTGCTTTATTGGGCTAATGAAATATATATGGATACTCGTGTTTCCAAGCCGGATATGGTAAAACGTTGCTCTGATCACCTAAGGGGGAAGGGTGGTCCCCATTAGAGATTCACGGCGCCATAAGGTCGTTGAACAGGATTTGTGTGAAATTTAGCAGTGTGTAGGACTGCTTTTATTGTCCTGGTGGCCCAGAGGTAGCGTTCCCCGGTCACAATTATAAGATCGTGGGTTCAAATCCTGGTGGGGTGAGGTTTTGATTATATGTAGAAGTCCGCGTGCTATATTGGGCGATTGAAATATATATGGATCCTCGAGTTTCCAAGCCAGATTTGGTAAAACGTTGCTCTGATAACCTAAGCGGCACTGCTGGTCCCAATAAGAGGTTCACGGCGCCATAAGCTCATTCAACAGGCTTTGTGTGAAATATAACAGTCTAGGACTGCTTTTAGTTTCCTGGTAGTTCAGAGGCACCGTTCCCCGGTCACAGTTATAAGATCATGGGTTCAAATCCTGGTGGGGTGAGGTGTTGATTATGTGTTAAGGTCCGCGTGCTTTATTGGGCTAATGAAATATATATGGATCCTCGTGTTTCGAAGCCGCATTTGGTAAAACGTTGCTCTGAACACCTAAGCGGCACGGGTGGTCCCCATTAGAGGTTCACGGCGCCATAAGCTCGTTTAACAGGCTTTGTGTGAAATATAGCAGAGTCTAGGACTGCTTTTATTGTCCTAGTGGCCCAGAGGTAGCATTCATCGGTAACAATTATAAGATCGTGGGTTCAAATCCTGGTGGGGTGAGGTGTTGATTATAAGTAGAAGTCTGCGTGCTTTATTGGGCTAATGAAATATATATGGATCCTCGTGTTTCGAAGCCGGTTTTGGTAAAACGTTGCTCTGATCACCTAAGCGGCACAGGTGGTCCCCATTAGTGGGTCATGGAGCCATAAGGTCGTTGAACAGGCTTTGTGTGAAATATAGTAGAGACTTGGACTGCTTTTATTGTCCTGGTGGCCCAGAGGTAGCATACCCCGGTCACAATTATAAGATCGTGGGTTTGAATCCTGGTGGGGTGAGGTGTTGATTATATATAGAAGTCCGCGTGCTTTATTGGGCTAATGAAATATATATGGATCCTCGTGTTTCGAAGCCGCATTTGGTAAAACGTTGCTCTGATCACCTAAGCGTTACGGGTGGTCCCCATTAGAGGTTTACGGCGCCATAAGCTCGTTGAACAGGCTTTGTGTGAAATATAGCAGAGTCTAG
>NW_024730125.1:0-3124 GCF_018991925.1 Homarus americanus | reverse complement strand
ATATTTTGAAAAATTTAGAGAAAATTTTGGAAAATTTTTGAAAAATTTTCTGACAATTTTGTGAAATATTTAAAATTTTTGAAAATTTTGAAAATTTTGGAAATTTTTGAAATTTTTGGAAAATTGTTGAAAAATTTTCTGATAATTTTGGGACATTTTTGATACAATTTTTGAAAATTTTCAAAAATTTTCAAAAATTTTCCAAAAAATTTTTCAGAGGGGCTGACCTTGAGTGTAGAAGGCCGCTCCGGATGTTTGAAGTTTGGATCCACCGAGCCGTCTGTGAAGTATGATGCTGCATCAGCCGGAGTCTCGGTGGCTATGACTTCCAGAGTTATTTTTTGAGGTCCTGAGGTAGGCTTTACTATCGCCTAGGTCGGTAATTTTGAATGTGGCTGGTGGAGAGCTCCATGGTGGAGGAACTACGTAACCATTTTTGAAAAATTGTGAACAATTTTAGAAAATTTTGAAAAATTTTCTGAAAATTTTGGGGAATGTTTTGAAATATTTTGAAAATTGAGATTTTTGAAACTTTTTGAAAAATTTTGAAAATTTTCCGAAAAATTTTTGAAAATTTTTGAAGATTTTCGAAAAATTTCCAAAAAATTTTCAGAGGGTCTGACCTTGGGTGGTAGCCGCTCCGGATGTATGATGTTTGATCCACCGAGCCATCTGTGAAGTATCATGCTGCATCTGCCGGTGTCTCGGTGGCTATGGCTTCCAGAGTTATTTTTTGAGGTCCTCCTTCTGGAGGTAGGCTTTACTATCGCCTAGGTCGGTAATTTTGAATGTGGCTGGTGGAGAGCTCCATGGTGGAGGAACTACGTAACCATTTTTTGAAAATTGTGAACAATCTCGAAAATTTTTGGAAAATTTTCTGAAAATTTTGGGAAATGTTTGAAATATTTTGAAAAATTTTCGAAAATTTTTGAAAATTTTTTGAAATTTTTGAAAATTTTCCGAAAATTTTTGAAAATTTTTGAAGATTTTCGGAAAATTTTCCAAAAATTTTCAGAGGGGCTGACCTCGAGTGTAGAAGGCCGCTCTGGATGTTTGATGTTTGGATCCACCGAGCCGTCCGTGAAGTATGATGCTGCATCAGCCGGAGTCTCGGTGGCTATGACTTCCAGAGTTATTTTTTGAGGTCCTCCTTCTGGAGGTAGGCTTTACTATCGCCTAGGTCGGTAATTTTGAATGTGGCTGGTGGAGAGCTCCATGGTGGAGGAACTACGTAACATTTTTTGAAAAATTGTGAACAATTTTAGAAAATTTTGGAAAATTTTCTGAAAAATTTTGGGAAATGTTTGAAATATTTTGAAAAATTTTGGGAAAATTTGGAAAATTTTAGAAAATTTGGAAAATTTTTTGGAAAATTTGGAAAAATTTTGGAAAATTTTGAAAAATTTTTGAATTTTCAATTTTTCAAAAAATTTTCAGAGGGTCTGACCTTGGGTGTAGAAGGCCGCTCCGGATGTATGATGTTTTGGATCCACAAGCCATCTGTGAAGTATCATGCTGCATCTGCCGGTGTCTCGGTGGCTATGGCTTCAGGATTATTTTTGAGGTCCTTCTGGAGGTAGGCTTTACTGTCGCCTAGGTCGGTAATTTTGAATGTGGCTGGTGGAGAGCTCCATGGTGGAGGAACTACGTAACCATTTTTGAAAATAATGAACAATTTTAGAAATTTTTGAAAAATTTCTGAAAATTTGAAAATGTTTGAAGATTTTCAAAATTTTCCAAAAATTTCAGAGGGTCTGACCTTGGGTGTAGAAGGCCGCTCCGGATGTATGATGTTTGGATCCACAAGCCATCTGTGAAGTATCATGCTGCATCTCTCGGTGGCTATGGCTTCGAGTTATTTTTGAGGTCCTTCTGGAGGTAGGCTTTACTATCGCCTAGGTCTGTAATTTTGAATGTTGCTGTGGAGATCCATGGTGGAGGAACTACGTAACCATTTTTGAAAATTGTGAACAATTTTAGAAAATTTTGGAAAATTATCTGAAAATTTTGAAATGTTTTTGAAATATTTTGAAAAATTTTGGAAATTTTGGAAAATTTTGGAATTTTGGAAAATTTTCTGAAAATTTTCTAATTTTATGAAATATTTTGAAATTTAGAATTTGAAGGAAAATTTTGGAAAATTTCTGAAAATTTTCGAGAATTAAATTAAAATTTTTGGAAAATTTTGAAATTTTTGGAAAATTGTTGAAAATTTTCTGATAATTTTGGGACATATTTTGAAAATTTTGGAAAATTTTCAAGAATTTTAAAATTTTCAAAAATTTTTCAGAGGGCTGACCTCAGTGTAGAGGCCGCTCCGGATGTTTGATGTTTGGATCCACCGGGCCGTCTGTGAAGTATGATGCTGCATCAGCCGGTCTCGGTGGCTATGACTTCCAGAGTTATTTTTTGAGGTCCTCCTTCTGGAGGTAGGCTACTATCGCCTGGGTCGGTAATTTTGAATGTGGCTGGTGGAAGCTCCATGGTGGAGGAACTACGTAACCATTTTTTGAAATTGTGAACAATTTTAGAAAATTTTTGGAAAATTTTCTGAAATTTTAGGAAATGTTTTGAAATATTTTGAAAAATTTTGGAAAATTTTGGAAAATTTTTGGAAAATTTTCTGAAACTTTGTGAAATATTTTAAAATTTTGAAAAATTTTGAAAATTTTTTGGAAAAATTTTGAAATTTTTGAAAATTTTCTGATAATTTTGGGACATTTTGAAATTTTGGAAAATTTTCAAAAATTTTCAAAAATTCCAAAAATTTTCAGAGGGCTGACCTTGAAGGTGTGAAGGCCGCTCCGGATGTTTGATGTTTTGGATCCACCGAGCGTCTGTGAAGTATGATGCTGCATCAGCGGAGTCTCGGTGGCTATGACTTCCAGAGTTATTTTTTGAGGTCCTCCTTCTGGGTAGGCTTTACTATCGCCCTAGGTCGGTAATTTTGAATGTGGCTGGTGGAGAGCTCCATGGTGGAGGAACTACGTAACCATTTTTGAAAATTGTGAACAATTTTAGAAAATTTTGGAAATTTTCTGAAATTTTGGAAATGTTTTGAAATATTTTGAAAAATTTTGGAAAATTTTGAAAATTTTTGGAAAATTTTCTGAAAATTTTGTGA
>NW_024730124.1:0-7066 GCF_018991925.1 Homarus americanus | reverse complement strand
TTAATGTAGTCACCGCTGGAGACTATCTCTTATCATCGTTTTTTTTAACACAAAAAGCCCTGCGTGTGTCCCCATTACGCGAACTGTCACCATGTTAAAACTTGGTCAATTTATGGTGCGATCCGTCCTCTCTGCAAGACCAAAAACAATACCCCGCCTTATATTTGTCAGTGGGATAACACAATTTAACTACTTATGCAACTTCCAAAATTCAACCTTATTTGTCAAGGTTCTCAGATGCCCCAACGTTAAATTTTCTCCCATGTTTGGTGAAATGAATCGTAAGTTATTCTCGTGAGCTATGGTGTATACTGTGTTCGTGAAGCCGCAACAACGCGTACAACCCGAGCATCCAGATGACAGTGTACTATGGGATAATGTGGCCTTTAGCTCGTTTATTGTGATAGTAATAATGTAGATGATAGTAGAGTGGTGGTAGCATAGTGGATAGTGCAGTTACGGCCTCAGTCTTGTTCTTTTGACTTCTTCCTTTTGTTCTTTGTTTTCTGCGCTTCCCACTTTTCATCTCTCTTGTCGTCTACAGCTGTTCTGGTAATAAGTCGTTGAGGTTAATAAACTCGACATTTCTTACTGTTGATATAGCTGGTTCTAGTTGTTTTCTTTCTTGTCTTATTTTCCTGTTTCTTCTGTCTTGTTTTGTTCTTGTTTCTTCTTCACTACAAGGAGAGCCTCCTCGTACGTCAGTTGTTTCTTTTATCGCAGCTTAGCTACCCTGCACTCCTCCCTCCTCTTGGGACACTCCCGGTAGGAGAAGAGCAATATAATAATAATAATAATAATAATAATAATAATTAATGATAATGACAATAATAATAATAATAATAATAATAATGATGATGATAATAATCATAATCATAATCATAATCATAATAAGCGGTTTATTGAAAAAGCTCACCAGCCAAAAGGCTGAAAATATACATTGGACAGAAATGACTTATTACATACAAAGACATGGGGTGGGTGGGTCGTTTAACAAAAGCTTTCATTACTAAAAGGAGAAGGAAGATTGAACATACAAATTATAGTTTACAGTTTATGGCCCGGGCTGGTCTCTTGCCCAACTGTGTGAGGTCACGTAGGTAACGTGGTGCAGTAATTCGTCCATAGGAGTTGATCTGAAGGATCTCACGTGGTCATGGAGACACCGGGATGGTGTAGCATGTTGTTCACGTGGTGCAGTAACTCGTCTATAAGAGTTGATATGAAGGACCTCACGTGGTCATGGAGACACCGGTGGTGTAGTATGATGTTCACGTGGTGCAGTAACTTCTCCATGGGAGTTGATCTGAAGGATCTCACGTGGTCATGGAGACACGTTACTTTACGTTAAGTTACGTTAAATCACATAGAACAGACGATCGCCCAAGTGAAATATAATCGTCACAGTATCTCATTCTTGGAGAAGGACGTGCTCCTAAGTGCTCGTGTTAGTGACCATAGGAAATGGCCGCCGTGGATCGTTTTGTTGTGGGGGAAGAGGGACGGTGTGTGAGGAAAGACGACCCCTTGGCCACTCTGTCAAGTCAGCTGGAGCAGTTGAGGAGAGAGATAGACGTTTTAAAGGGGGGAACGAAGTCCTCAGGGCTGAACTCCTTCAGGTAGGTGTCCTGCCTAGCAGGAGATCTACAAAGGAGGTCAAGAGGAGCAGGGATGGAGAGTGGTTGTCTCCAAGGGGACTAGGGTCAGACTCAGGAAAGTTGACCAGGGTGTGGAGTGCAGCAACCCCTACCAAGTGTTGGAGGAAGCTGGCAAGGAAGAGCAGAGGCAGGGTAGTGTGGTGCCAGGAGAGAAAAGGGCAGTTGATCAAACCCTGCCCAGTGGTAAGGTCGTGGTAGTTGGGGACAGTCCGGTGAAGTTCTTTGATAGGACTTTTTGTGCAAGAGATAGGAAACGTAAGACTAGGGTGTGTTTTCCTGGGGCTGGGATAGGGCATGTAGCTGAGAGGATAGATAGGGTTTTGTCAGGGGAGGGTACCAATCCAGTAGTGTGTCTTAGTGTAGGAAGTAACGACATAGGTAAGGTTAGGAGTGAGGAACTTTTCAAGAGGTATAGGGAGGCGCTGAGGAAGATTAGAGATAGGGGAGGGATCCCGATAGTATGTGGTATCTTGCCTAGAAAAGGAGTTGGTGGTGAATGGCTGTCCAGGGCAATTTCTATAAATTGCCGACTGGAAAAACATTGTGCAGGCAATGGTTGGGCGTTCATTGATAACTGGCAACCATTCTATGGCAACGACTACCTGTACAGTCGTGACGGAGTACACTTGTCTGGCGCGAGGGTAAAGACGTTGTCTGGGGGATTCGTCAGTAGAGAGAGATGTAAGAGGGAGTCAAAAAACAAGCAGGTCCTGGGGAGTAAAATTGGTTACTCAGGACAAGGGGTAAAGCAGGACCAAGGAAGGGTAGGTTTAAATATATACTATACAAACAGTAGGGGCGCTAGAAATAAAATAGACTTGCTGAGAGCGGTTGTATGTACCAAGAATGTAGACGTCATAGAAATCGCCGAAACTTGGATGAATCTGGCGAACAAAAACTTTTTATCAGAGTACCACATAGAAGGGCTGAACAAAGGTAATATAACAAAGGTACTCAAACTATCCAACCAGGAGCGAACTCGTAGCAATGGTTTTATATTAGACAAATTTAGATTTAGGCGCGAGATAGGTAAACACTGGTTTGGAAATTGAGTAGTGGATGAGTGGAACAAGTTACCAAACATCATCATTAACTCGAACACGCTGGGTAGCTTCAAATATAGGTTGGACGGATATATGAGCAATAGGTGTTGGGTGTAAACGTGAGCTGCCTAGTATGGGCTGCCACTGTTTACTGCTGACTTCACTGGCCTAAACACTGCTCATCACTGTTCAACATAGTTCCCACGCCTTTCCGAAGCGAAATTGTCACTTTATGAGGGATTTTGTTAACATCCCCGTGGGGAGGAGGGGTTGAGGAGTGGGTGTTGTGGGAGTAGCCCAACATTGGCCCTGGCAGCTGCCACAGCAGCAGACGCGTCAGAAGTCGGAAAGATTTTCACCCTACGGTTTAAGGCTGAAAATATACATAAATGACTTATTACATACGCTGACATGGGGAGTTAACAAAAGTCTTCATTAGAGAAAGGAAAATGAACATACAGTGAACATACAAATTAATGTTTACAGTGTAGGTCACGTAGGACATGTGCGATGAGGTGTTGAGCAGCAAACACGTAGTGTAGTAACTCCCTCACAGATGGTGTTATGAGGGGCCTCACATGGTGTAGTAACTCCCTCACAGACGGTGTTATGAGGGGCCTCACATGGTGTAGTAACTCCCTCACAGACGGTGTTATGAGGGACCTCACATGGTGTAGTAACTCCCTCACAGACGGCGTTATGAGACCTCCTCACATGGTGTAGTAACTCCCTCACAGACGGTGTTATGAGAGGCCTCACATGGTGTAGTAACTCCCTCACAGACGGTGTTATGAGAGGCCTCACATGGTGTAGTAACTCCCTCACAGACGGTGTTATGAGGGACCTCACATGGTGTAGTAACTCCCTCACAGACGGTGTTATGAGAGGCCTCACATGGTGTAGTAACTCCCTCACAGACGGTGTTATGAGAGGCCTCACATGGGGTAGTAACTCCCTCACAGATGGTGTTGTGAGAGGCCTCACATGGTGTAGTAACTCTCTCACAGACGGTGTGTGTGTGTGTATCATGTGAGTTTTAGTTTAGTATATTAATATATAGGAACTGAGTTTAATAACAAGTATTACATCCCCCAACAGCTGTTGCTGCTGTGGACGACCGACGGCAGCAGTCGTTCCACCACCACAAAGGAGTCTCTTCATAGAGGCTTCCTGCTCGACGACACCTTCATCAACGACCCTGGTGCCTCTAGCGGCGACGACCATCGCTTGGGGTTCCCCGGGAAATACGACCTGGACTTGGAGTATCCTGAAGACGATCTCCATGACCTCGGGAAGGACACAAGAGAGCGCTACATCCTCAGCGACTACCAGCGTGACGACTTGAGGCTCCGGGAGTCGCAGCAGACGTTGTATAAAGAATATTTAAAGAGGGAGTCATACCGAAGTTCGGCCGAGCTTGTGCCTCGAACCCGGGAGGAGCGTGAGGGGGGAGACTACACCAAACACACCACACACGACAAACAAAATACGTCAGTGGTGTCCGGCAACACACAGTTGCAGGAGAAGGTGGTGCAGGAGGAAGAGGAGGCACCAGCTGATCCGCTCGACGACAAAAGCTCAGCTGTTAGAGAAGAGAGTAAAACAGCTGGTCCACTAGAGGAGAAGGAGGCAGGTGGTGGTAAAGTCGTTGATGGTGACCTACACGAAAGAATGATCTTGAGCGCAGGTCGTCCTCTGTGTAGATCAAAGGTAAGTGACTGAGAGTAAGAAAGGCTGAACAGGACACTTGTGTTAGGGCGGCTAGAGAGTTGATGAAAGATGATACAGTGAGTGTCTGTGGGTGGTCTCAGGACCTGCCATCTTGTATCAATGCTGGAGAGACTATGTGTGTGTGTGTGTGTGTGTGTGTGTGTGTGTGTGTGTGTGTGTGTGTGTGTGTGTGTGTCCGAAGCAAACAAAATAAACATCGCAGACGGTATAAAACAATTGAGAGGCAGAAATATATATACGATGACCTGACACACACACACACACACACACACACAACAAACAATGTAATAATAAATCCTTCTACAACTACATTGATAACACCTAGTAATAGTAAAGTAAATATAACATTCATATAGTAGTTCTCTGACATTCTAAGACAAAAATAAATGTTTATATACACAATTGAGGAAAACAACACGATTAATAAATTTGAAAAGACCAGTGAAAATTATAGTTCTCTCTCTCTCTCTCTCTCTCTCTCTCTCTCTCTCTCTCTCTCTCTCTCTCTCTCTCTCATCACGTCTCTTCCTCCCAGGAGAAGTACCTCCCGCCGGACATGTACAACGCTGACGCCTGCGCCCTCTGCTATTTCCACATCGTCAACAGGGAACTTTTCAACACCAAATGGATTACACTGGAGGTGCAGAAGGCGGTGGAGGAGGAAGACGTCACCTACAATGTCTCCGTCCTCCTCAACCCGATGAACTTCTCTCAGTTGGTGAGTGTTGTCTCTTTGTTTTGGAGACAGACAGACAGACAGACAGACAGACAGAGAAGTTGCTGGACGCCATCAACACGTACAAAGTATGCATTTCTTTCTACCTTTTGAGCGTCTTCCAGGTGGCGATTGGTTACCATTGTGTTTATCAGGTGAAGATAAGAGTGTGTGTGTGTGTGATAATAATAATAATTAACGGTTTATTGAAAAAGTCGGCAGCCCGAAGGCTGAAAATATACATCAGACAAAAATGACTTAATACATACAAAGACATGGGGTGGGTGGGTCGTTTAACAAAAGCTTTCATTACTAAAAGAAGAACGAACAATGATTGAACATACAAATTATTATAGTGTAGAGTCGATGGCCCGGGCGTGGGCTGGTCATGGAGACACCAGGTGGTGAGGTGTTCAAGTGGTGTAGTAACTCGTCCTCGGGTGTTGATATGAGGGACCTCACGTGGTCATGGAGACATCGGGTGGTGTGGTGTTTAAGTGGTGTAGTAACTCATCCTCGGGTGTTGATACGAAGGACCTCACGTGGTCATGGAGACACCGTGTGGTGTGGGGTGGTGTCACACAGTACCTCACTGAGCGGTGATGTGTTATCCCGTAGTCAGGTGCACAGCCGGCCGGGCCTCTGTTGTTCCCATGGTGGACGGATTAGCACCTCCTTGTCAGAAGATGGTGGTCAGTTCCCAGGGGTGCTTATCTCACTGGTGGGTCACGGCTTTCACTGGTACTGTCTAGTGCTGAATTCACTGGCTTAAACACTGTTCATCACTGTTCGGGGAGAGGGACTTGGGGAATGGGCCGACATTGACCAAGGGGGACAGCTGCGTAGCGGGAGCAGCGCCTGAATAGGTCTCGACCTTACGGTGGTCAAGGATGTAGTGTGTGTGTGTGTGTGTGTGTGAGAGAGAGAGAGAACCTGTGCTATGAGGTAAGTCTGGTGTGCCATTTTTGAAGAGGGAGGAGGGAGAGTGGAAAGCGATAATGGGAGGGAGAATGAATACAAAAGATAGAGAGTAAGAGAATGAGGTAGTTTATGGGAAAAGTGGAGAAAAAGGAGGAGAAGAGAGAATTAAGAGACGTTTGAGAATTTTGATGTAGAGAGAGAAATTTGTTGAGGAGAGAGACAGTGAGAAGGAGAAAGTGGCAGAGAGAGATTAAAAAAAGCAGAGGAAGAGAAAGAGATAGAAAGAGATTGTAAAAGTGTCAACAATAGTGACAGTGGTAAGAGAGGACAACAGATCATCGAGAAAGAAAGAAAGGAAATCATTAGGTATTTGGCACAATAGTTCAGTTAGTGGTCATCGAACGCTAGACTCCTAGAAAATGAGAGTTTAACTGTATTTCTCAACTGTTCACTAGAGTACGAGTATCATTTAGGTTTTATAGAACATGTGGAATATATGAAGAGTAAACCTTCGTCCTCAAATGGTTAAAAAAAATCGTCCTGAGATTTCACCATTACGAAAGGGGATGTTCTTGTGTAGAAAAAGAGGATTCCTCGACTGAAACGAGGAAAAATCATCGGCTATACAGGTAATTCCCTGATTTTCAAAAGGGTTCCCGTCTTAAGATAGGGATGCCCAATTATGGAAAGATAATATTCGCACCGCCTTAACAAAACAGCTTACATAAGGAGAGAGAAAAAAAAAATTTTTCAATGGTTTTTAAAGGTATTAAAACTTTAAAATAATTAGCCAAAGTCATTAAGCTCCATACATGAGTTATGACGTGTATTTAGCTCCTTTGAAACCAACGTGAAACTCTTAATGGTGTTGCTAATGATGCATATAGGATACGTTTGCAGTGGTAAGTCTTAACACATTCTGAATAGATCTTTTTTTTTAATGTGTTGATACAATTTCTGTAGGCTGCCTCCTCCACTCTCGCTGCTCACCGTCATGT
>NW_024730123.1:0-4062 GCF_018991925.1 Homarus americanus | reverse complement strand
TGGGAGTGTCAGATGTGTACCAGGGAGTGTCATTGGTGTGCCTAGGAGTGTCATTGGTGTACCTGGGAGTGTCAAAGGTGTACCTGGAAGTGTCCGGGGTGTACCTGAAAGTGCCAGAGGTGTACCTGGGAGTGTCTCATGTGTACCTGGGAGTGTTAGAGGTGTACCTGGGAGTGTCAGGGGTGTACCTGCCAGTGTCATGGGTGTACCTGGGAGTGTCAGAGGCCTGAGAGTGTCAGAGGTGTACCTGGGAGTGTCAGAGGTTTAACTGGGAGTGTCATGGGTGTACCTGGGAGTGTCAGAGGAGTACCTGGGAGTATGAGAGGTATACCTGGGATTGTCAGAGGTGTACCTGGGAGTGTCAGTGTAATGAGTGATTGTCAGACCAAACCTTACAGCCCAGAATTATGTCACATATAACAGCAAGTACACCACAGACCTCGTGGTACCACCGCATTCCAGGTTGACACACCTCAGGTCGACCCTAGGGACTTGACCTGGCCCGCTAATGACGTGAGCCGGTGACCTACAACCGCACCTAGCCAAGACACCTGGCCAGGACCACACCTGCACACAATTATCCAGATCAAACCAGTTTAGTGTTAATTGGTAGAGGTCAGAAGCCGGCTGGGCCGACCCCATATAAAGGCCCTACAGTCCCGTCCACGGGCATTCCATTCCATTCAAGATTCCTATTCCATTATCATTATCATTCTGGTTGCTGTCATCTCTCTCCCGTTCGGGTCGTCACTCGGTTCACTAAGCAGAGTCACGCACGTCCCCTCCCCAGGTCGGGAGGGAGACCTCCCGACTAGACCACGGCATCGTCAGCTAAGCAGACTCTCCCTGTGATGGAGGCAGCCCAGCCAAGCATTCACTGGGCCTACGTCAGGGTACACGTGAGTCTTGTCAGAACGTCCTAGGGTGAGTTACCTACTGTGGGAAGTGTATTCATTCAGGTGTGTCCGAGAGTCAGTGTCAAGTAACGTAAAGCATGATGTGTTAGTACCCCGATATAATAGTGATATTAATGTGTCCATGTCATTGAGTGAAGTAATAAATAGTTGTATCAAGAGGTGTTTAACAAGTTGTCCCTTTAAGAAGTGATATATGTGTATTGACATACGAGATAAGATAAGCGTAGTGACGCTGTGCAAATAACATCCAGGCCACGCTACCAAGTTTCCTATCTTTACATCTCTACTCTCTATTCCTACTTATTTATATTCTTCCTCTCATTGTGTTTACCCTCATTACATTGGTGGTAGCGAACTATGACGTTAACCCACGCCCCCCTCATCCCTTGTTATTGGTAACAATGTACTTAACGTAAACCCATGCCCTCCCCCGTTAGCCATAACACCTGGCTCGTTAGTTCAAAAGTGCGTAATAAGAAGTTCCTGCGTAGTAGCGTGAAAAGTGTCCTAGTGTGTCATCTTTACAGCTCAAGTCAATGTCTCTCGTCGTGGTATGTGCGAATTTTTGATAGAAATATGTTCAGTGCTTAACGTAATTTCTCAGTGTCACCCGCTATCTGTGGCATTCTCAGTATATTATAACTTAACATGTCTTTTAACCTACATCCTCCTCCCTGTCCTAATCCTTACCTCACCCTCCTTACCCTTCCTCCCATCCCTGCCCCGCCCTGCCCTGCCCCTCTGTTCCGTGCCCCTCCCCGCCCCGCAAAGCCTCGGTCTGGCCCGATCAACCACGCCTCGGCTCCTCCCCACCTCACCCGCAACGCACCAGCCTGGCTGGGCCTGGCCAGCCTCGCCTCGCCCGCGCCGCCCTGCCTCGCCCCACCCCGCTCGGGTGACCTCACGTCCTTCTGACCTGCCCCGCCTCGCTTGACCACACTGATTCCCCGTCTTTTGTCCCGTGAGCTGTGTGTTGATGATGATGGTTTATATAAAGTAATATTGCGATGAATGCAGAGCTTCACTCAGTGTATTTTTATGCTATTATGATTTGTGATGTACTCTTTGACGCGCAGTGATAAATGATATTCAGTGTAGTGCGCAGAGCTTCACTCCCCGACCCAGCCTGATGAGAACATTGTCGTGACGGAAATGATAGTTGCCAAACATTGACGTAACGTATAAAGTAAACTTTTTTTTTGCGAATGCACTTCCAACTACTCCATCACCCCTTTAGGATTGTTTCTCTGTCAAATGTCACACACAGTACCACCCATGGCCAGCCGGACGTCAACCACAGTACATACGAGCAGAGAAGAACCAGCATGATGAAAGCAGCGTGATGAATGCAGCTTGATGAAGGCAGCACGAAACCCACCACACACCACGTCACTTCTTTCAAGTCCTCCCTTGGTATAGGATTAAGAAGATTTTATATTTTTCTACTTTAGGAAGTAAGGAGTGTGGAATGGATCACCACACAACGAACCCTGGTGAGCCCAGCCAGGGAGGGATTCACCACTGTGGAAGGTGTAAGACAGGACGGTCTTTGGTCTCGCCGACACTCACGTACGGAGGGCGAGCCCTGGTCCGCGGAACCTGCCTTACAGTCATCTAAGGAGACGACAGCCCAAACAGTGGACCGGCTTTCATCCCGGCCGGAGAGAGGGCCGACGGCAGATGAACAGAAAATCGTCTGGAATATGTTGAAAATGATGATGTTGCAGAGAAGAAATGCAGATGAAGCAGAAAAATTCATCTGGAATATGACGGAAAACGAAGAGGTATAAAGAAACTCAGATGGAGCAGAAAAATTCATCTGGAATATGAAAATGAAGATGTATAGAGGAAGAACGCAGATGGGACAGAAAACTCGTCTGGAAGAGTATAGAAACCAGGAGGAAGTGAGAAGAAGTCAGAAGGTGTGGAGAAACGACCTACAAGGTGCGGTATGTGAAGAAAGAAGACAGAAGATGTGCTATGTGAAGAAAGAAGACAGAAGATGTGCTGTCCTGACATCACAAGAAAGCCGATGATGAAGGACCAACCGACTACAGCTGCTGAGCTGCCGCCATCCCCTATTTTTCAGATACCAGCTGGATGGAAGACGTGAGCTATGCCGGACCCAACTAATGTACAAATGTTGTTGATGTATAATAAAAAAAAGATATCAATACCCTAATATGTGAAGTAGGAACATTTTTGTGTATTTTGAAGTATTTTCTCTGATTTTGTTGATGTTTACTACAAAGAATGTCTTTTTTTAGTCTCACTTTTTTCTATGAGTTCATTTGATCAATGTCTTGGACTATGAAACACGATGTTGTAGCTATATTACTGACTAAGATGAATTATTATTTGGACATGGGCTGATAAGGAAATGTAACACCTGTTATTGTTTGTAGAATGTGATTTGCAAGGTTGCCTCGGACACTATGCTACATATGAAGGATTTTTTCATTCTATGTTCACTTGCTATGTTTTCTTTTTCTCCTGGCATAGAAGCTTTGATCTTGGCGGGAGGTATAGTGAGCTTTGTCAGATCAAACTAGCGCCAGTAGAAAAAAAATACACCTATGAGATTGTTGTTTGTGAATGTGAGACTATGTTATCGCCCCAGGGATTATCTTTGACACCACACGTGATGTTGCTGTCTATATGTGGCATCAGTATCTGTGATGAAGCTTTGGTCTTGGCGGGAGGTGTAATGATTGATTGTCAGACCAAAGCTTACAGCCCAGAATTATGTCACATATAACAGCAAGTACACCACAGACCTCGTGGTACCACCGCATTCCAGGTTGACACACCTCAGGTCGACCCAAGGGACTTGACCTGGCCCGCTAATGACGTGAGGCGGGTGACCTACAACCGCACCTAGCCAAGACACCTGGCCAGGACCACACCTGCACACACCACCAGATCAAACCAGTTTAGTGTTAATTGTTAGAGGTCAAAAGCCGGCTGGGCCGACCCCATATAAAGGCCCTACAGTCCCGTCCACGGGCATTACCATTCCTATTCCATTATCATTATCATTCTGGTTGCTGTCATCTCTCTCCCGTTCGGGTCGTCACTCGGTTCACTAAGCAGAGTCACGCACGTCCCCTCCCCAGGTCGGGAGGGAGACCTCCCGACCGGACCA
>NW_024730122.1:0-15165 GCF_018991925.1 Homarus americanus | reverse complement strand
TTACCCAAAGCCGCCTCGAAACACGAGGATCCATATATATTTCATTAGCCCAATAAAGCACGCGGACTTCTACATATAATCAACACCTCACCCCACCAGGATTTAAACCCACGATCTTATAATTGTGACCGGGGAACGCTACCTCTGGGCCACCAGGATAATTAAAGCAGTCCTAGACTGTGCTATATTTCACACAAAGCCTGTTCAAGGAGCTTTTGGCGCCGTGAACCTCTAATGGGGACCACCCGGGCCGCTTAGGTGATCAGAGCAACGTTTTACCAAATGCGGCTTCAAAACACGAGGATCCATATATATTTAATTTGCCCTATAAAACACGCGGATTTCTACATATAATCAACACCTCACCCCACCAGGATTCGAAACCTGACGATCTTCTAATTGTGACCGGGGAACGCCACCTTCTGGGCCACCAGGACAATAAAAAGCAGTCCTAGACTCTTGCTATATTTACAAAGCTGTTCAATGAGCTTATGGCGCTGTGAACCCTAATGGGGACCATCCGCCGCTTAGTGATTAGAGTACCGTTTTACCAACCGCTTTGGAAACACGGTGATCCATATATATTTCATTAGCCCAATAAAGCACGCGGACTTCTACATATAATCAACACCTCACCCCACCAGGATTCAAACCCACAATCTTATAATTGTGACCGGGGTATGCTACCTCTGGGCCACCAGGACAATAAAAGCAGTACTAGACTCTACTATATTTCACACAAAGCCTGTTCAACGAGCTTATGGAGCTGTGAACAACTATAGGGGACCACCCGTGCCGCTTAGGTGATCAGAGCAACGTTTTACCAAATGCGGTTTCGAAACACGAGGATCCATATATATTTCATTAGCCCAATAAAGCACGCGGACTTCTACATATAATCAACCCCTCACCCCACTAGGATTCAAACCCACGATTTTATAATTGTGACCGGGGTATGCTACCTCTGGGCCACCAGGACACTAAAAGCAGTCCTAGACTCTGCTATATTTCACACAAATCCTTTTCAACGAGCTTATGGCGCAGTGAACCTCTAATGGGGACCACCCGTGCCGCTTATGTGATTAGAGCAACGTTTTACCAAATCCGCCTTGGAAACACGAGGATCCATATATATTTCATTAGCCCAATAAAGCACTCAGACTTCTATATATAATCAACACCTCACCCCACCAGGATTCAAACCCACAATCTTATAACTGTGACCGGGGTATGCTACCTCTGGGCCACCAGGACAATAAAAGCAGTCCTAGACTCTACTATATTTCACACAAAGCCTGTTGAACGAGCTTATGGCACCGTGAACCTCTAATGGGGACCACCCGTGCCGCTTAGGTGATCAGAGCAACGTTTTACCGAATGCGGCTTCGAAACAGGAGGATCCATATATATTTTATTAGCCCAATAAAGCACGCGGACTTCTACATATAATCAACACCTCACCCCACCAGGATTTGAACCCACGATCTTATAATTGTGACCGGGGGACGCTACCTCTGGGCCACCAGGACAATAAAAGCATTCCTAGACTCTGCTATATTTCACACAAAGCCTGTTCAACGGGCTTATGGCACCGTGAACCTCTAATGGGGACCACCCGTGCCGCTTAGGTGATCAGAGCAACGTTTTACCGAATGCGGCTTCGAAACACGAGGATCCAGATATATTTCGTTAGCCCAATAAAGCACGCGGACTTCTCCATATAATCAACACCTCACCCCACCAGGATTTGAACCCACAATCTTATAATTGTCACCGGGGAACGCTATCTCTGGGCCACTAGGACAATAAAAGCAGTCCTAGACTCTACTATATTTCACACAATGCCTGTTCAACGAGCTTATGGCGCTGTGAACCACTATAGGGGACCACCCTTGCCACTTAGGTGATCAGAGCAACGTTTAACCAATGCGGCTTCGAAACCCGAGGATCCATATATATTTCATTAGCCCAATAAAGCACGCAGACTTCTACATATAATCAACGCCTCACCACACCAGGATTTGAAGCCACGATCTTATAATTGTGACCGGGGGACGCTACCTCTGGGCCACCAGGACAATAAAAGCAGTCCTAGACTCTACTATTTTTCACACAAAGCTTGTTCAACGAGCTTATGACGCTGTGAACCACTATAGCGGACCACCCGTGCCGCTTAGGTGATCAGAGCAACGTTTAACCAAATGCGGCTTCGAAACCCGAGAATCCATATATATTTCATTAGCCCAATAAAGCACGAGACTTCTGATATAATCAACGCTTTCACCCCACCAGGATTTGGAAGCCATTTATCTTATAATTGTGACCGGGGACGCTTACCTCTGGGCCACCAGGACACTAAAAGAAGTCCTAGACTCTGCTATATTTCACACAAATCCTTTTCAACGAGCTTATGGCGCAGTGAACTCTAATGGGGACCACCTGCAAGCCGCTTATGTGATCATAGAGCAACGTTTTACCGAACCGCCTTGAACAACAGAGATCCATATATATTTATTAGCCCAACAGTTCCAGACTTCTATATAGCAATCAACACCTCACCCCACCAGGATTCAAACCCACAATCTTATAATTGTAGACTGTAGTATACCTTCTGGGCTAACAGGACAACAAAAAGCAGTCCTAGACTTCATATATTTCACACAAAGCCTGTTTAACGAGCTTATATGCCGCAACTTAATAAATTCACCCGTGCCGCTTAGGTGATCAGAGCAACGTTTTACCGAATGCGGCTTAGAAACACGAGGATCCATATATATTTCATTAGCCCAATAAAGCACGCAGACTTCTACATATAATCAACGCCTCACCCCACCAGGATTTGAAGCCACGATCTTATAATTGTGACCGGGGGACGCTACCTCTGGGCCACCAGGACAATAAAATCATTCCTAGACTCTGCTTTATTTCACACAAAGCCTGTTCAACGGGCTTATGGCACCGTGAACCTCTAATGGGGACCATCCGTGCCGCTTAGGTGATCATAACAACGTTTACCCAAATGCGGCTTCGAAACACGAGGATCCAGATATATTTCATTAGCCCAATAACGCACACAGTCTTCTACATATAATCAACGCCTCACCCCACTAGGATTTGAAGCCACGATCTTATAATTGTGACCGGGGAACGCTACCTCTGGGCCACCAGGACAATAAAAGCAGTCCTAGACTCTGCTATATTTCACACAAAGCCTGTTCAACGAGCTTATGGCGTCGTGAACCTCTAATGGGGACCACCCGTGCCACTTAGGTGATCAGAGCAACGTTTTACCAAATGCGGCTTCGAAACAGGAGAATCCATATATATTTCATTAGCCCAATAAAGCACGCGGACTTCTACATATAATCAACACCTCACCAAACCAGGATTTGAACCCACAATCTTATAATTGTCACCGGGGAACGCTACCTCTGGGCCACTAGGACAATAAAAGCAGTCCTAGACTCTACTATATTTCACACAATGCCTGTTCAACGAGCTTATGGCACTGTGAACCACTATAGGGGACCACCCGTGCCACTTAGGTGATCAGAGCAACGTTTAACCAAATGCGGCTTCGAAACCCGAGGATCCATATATATTTCATTAGCCCAATAAAGCACGCAGACGTCTATATGGTAATCAACGCCTCACCGCATCTACAGGATTTGAAGCCACGATCTTATAATTGTGACGAGGGATAATTTCAAATACTGTGACACAAAGCATTCCTAGACATTGCTATATTTCACACAAAGCCTGTTCAACGGGCTTATGGCACCGTGAACCTCTAATGGGGACCACCCGTGCCGCTTAGGTGATCAGAGCAACGTTTTACCGAATGCGGCTTCGAAACACGAGGATCCAGATATATTTCATTAGTCCAATAAAGCACGCGGACTTCTACATATAATCAACACCTCACCCCACCAGGATTTGAACCCACAATCTTATAGTTGTCACCGGGGAACGCTACCTCTGGGCCACTAGGACAATAAAAGCAGTCCTAGACTCTACTATATTTCACACAATGCCTGTTCAACGAGCTTATGGCGCTGTGAACCACTATAGGGGACCACCCGTGCCACTTAGGTGATCAGAGCAACGTTTAACCAAATGCGGCTTCGAAACCCGTGGATCCATATATATTTCATTAGCCCAATAAAGCACGCAGACTTCTACATATAATCAACGCCACCACACCAGGATTTTAGCCACGATCTTATAATTGTGACCGGGACGCTTACCGGGGCTACCAGGACAATAAAAGCAGTCCTAGACTCTACCAGGCTTCACACAAAGCCTGTCTAACGAGCTTATGACGCCAGAACCATTATAGGGGACCACCAAGGCCGCTTTAGTGCATTCAGAGGAACAAGTAATCCAAAATGCGCTTCGAAACACGAGGATCCATATATACTTCATTAGCCCAATAAAGCACGCGGACTTCTACATAAAATCAACACCTCACCCCACCAGGATTCAATCCCAAAATCTTATGATTGTGAATAGGGAATGCTACCTGTGGACCACCAGGACACAAAAAGCAGTCCTAGACTCTGTTATATTTCACACAAAGCCTGTTCAACGAGCTTATGGCGCCGTGAACCTCTAATGGAGACCACACGTGCCGCTTGGTGACCAGAGCAACGTTTAACCGAATAGCGGCTTCAAAACACGAGGATCCATATACTTTATTAGCCCAATAAAGCACGCAGACTTCTACATAATCAACGCCCACCCCACCAGGATTTGAAGCCACGATCTTATAATTGTGACCGGGGACGCCATCAAGCCACGGTGACAATAAAAGCAGTCCTAGACTCTGCTATATTTCACACAAAGCCTGTTCAACGAGCTTATTGCGCCGTGAACCACTATAGGGGACCACCCATGCCGCTTAGGTGATCAGAGCAACGTTTACCCAAATGCGGCTTCAAAACCCGAGGATCCATATATATTTCATTAGCCCAATAACGCACACAGACTTCTATATATAATCAACGCCTCACCCCACCAGGATTTGAAGCCACGATCTTATAATTGTGACCGGGGAACGCTACCTCTGGGCAACCAGGACAATTCAAGCAGTCCTAGACTCTGCTATATTTCACACAAAGCCTGTTCAACGAGCTTATGGCGTCGTGAACCTCTAATGGGGACCACCCGCGCCACTTAGGTGGTCAGAGCAACGTTTTACCAAATGCGGCTTCGAAACAGGAGAATCCATATATATTTCATTAGCCCAATAAAGCACGCGGACTTCTACATATAATCAACACCTCACCAAACCAGGATTTGAACCCACAATCTTATAATTGTCACCGGGGAATGCTACCTCTGGGCCACTAGGACAATAAAAGCAGTCCTAGACTCTACTATATTTCACACAATGCCTGTTCAACGAGCTTATAGCGCTGTGAACCACTATAGGGGACCACCCGTGCCACTTAGGTGATCAGAGCAACGTTTAACCAAATGCGGCTTCGAAACCCGAGGATCCATATATATTTCATTAGCCCAATAAAGCACGCAGACTTCTACATATAATCAACGCCTCACCGCACCAGGATTTGAAGCCACGATCTTATAATTGTGACCGAGGGATGCTACCTCTGGGCCACCAGGACAATAAAAGCATTCCTAGACATTGCTATATTTCACACAAAGCCTGTTCAACGGGCTTATGGCACCGTGAACCTCTAATGGGGACCACCCGTGCCGCTTAGGTGATCAGAGCAACGTTTTACCGAATGCGGCTTCGAAACACGAGGATCCAGATATATTTCATTAGCCCAATAAAGCACGCGGACTTCTACATATAATCAACACCTCACCCCACCAGGTTTTGAACCCACAATCTTATAGTTGTCACCGGGGAACGCTACCTCTGGGCCACTAGGACAATAAAAGCAGTCCTAGACTCTACTATATTTCACACAATGCCTGTTCAACGAGCTTATGGCGCTGTGAACCACTATAGGGGACCACCCGTGCCGCGTAGGTGATCAGAGTAACGTTTAACCAAATGCGGCTTCGAAACCCGAGGATCCATATATATTTCATTAGCCCAATAAAGCACGCAGACTTCTACATATAATCAACGCCTCACCCCACCAGGATTTGAAGCCACGATCTTATAATTGTGACCGGGGAACGCTACCTCTGAGCAACCAGGACAATAAAAGCAGTCCTAGACTTACTATATTTCACACAAAGCTCAATTCAACGAGCTTATGACGTTGTGAACCACTATAGTAATTCACCCGCGCCGCTTAGTGTGATCAGAGGAACGTTTAACCAAATGCGGCTTCGAAAACCCGAGGATCCATATATATATTTATTAGCCCAATAAATCACTCGGACTTCTACATATAATCAACACCTCACCCTACCAGGATTCAAACCCACGATCTTATAATTGTGACCGGGGTATGCTACCTCTGGGCCACCAGGACAATAAAGCATTCCTAGACTCTGCTATATTTCACACAAAGCCTGTTCAACAGGCTTATGGCACCGTGAACCTCTAATGGGGACCACCCGTGCCGCTTAGGTGATCAGAGCAACGTTTTACCGAATGCGGCTTCGAAACACGAGGATCCAGATATATTTCATAAGCCCAATAAAGCACGCGGACTTCTACATATAATCAACACCTCACCCCACCAGGATTTGAACCCACGATCTTATAATTGTGACCGGGGGACGCTACCTCTGGGCCACCAGACAAAAAAGCATTCCTAGACTCTCTGCTATATTTCATACAAAGCCTGTTCAACGAGCTTATGGCGCTGTGAACCACTATAGGGGACCACCCGTGCCGCTTAGGTGATCAGAGCAACGTTTTACCAAATCTGGTTTGGAAATACGAGGATCCATATATATTTCATGAGCCTAATAAAGCACGCGGATTTCTACATATAATCAACACCTCACCCCACCAGGATTCAAACGCAAAATCTTATAATTGTGACCAGGGAATGATACCTGTGGACCACCAGGACACTAAAAGCAGTCCTAGACTCTGTTATATTTCACGCAAAGCCTGTTCAACGAGCTTATGGCGCCGTGAACCTCTACTCGGGACCACCAGTGCCGCTTAGGTGTTCCGAGCCACGTTTTACCAAATCTGGCTTCGAAACACGAGGATCCATGGCATTTATCGCCCAATAAAGCACGGGCTTTAAGCATATAATCAACACCTCACCCCACCAGGATTCGAACCCACGATCTTCTAATTGTGACCGGGGAACGCTACCTCTGGGCCAACAGGACAATAAAAGCATTCGTAGGCTCTGCTATATTTCACACAAAGCCTGTTCAATGAGCTTATGGCGCTGTGAACCTCTAATGGAGACCACCCGTGCTGCTTAGGTGATCAGAGCAACGTTTTACCAAATGCGGCTTCAAAACACGAGGATCCATATATATTTCATTTGCCCAATGAAGCACGTGGCTTCTACACATAATCAACACCTCACCCCACCAGGATTCGCACCCACGATCTTCTAATTGTGACCGGGGAACGCTACCTCTGGGCCAACAGGACAATAAAAGCATTCGTAGGCTCTGCTATATTTCACACAAAGCCTGTTCAACGAGCTTATGGCGCTGTGAACCTCTAATGGAGACCATCCGTGCCGCTTAGGTGATCAGAGCAACGTTTTACCAAATCCGGCTTCGAAACACGAGCATCCATATATATTTCATTAACCCAATAATGCACGCGGACTTCTACATATAATCAACACCTCACTCCACCAGGATTCGAAACCACGATCTTATAATTGTGACCCAGGAACGCTACCTATGGGCCACCAGGACACTATAAGCAGTCCTAGACTCTGTTATATTTAACACAAAGCCTGTTCAACGAGCTTATGTGGCTGTGAACCACTATAGGGGACCACCCGTGCCCCTTAGGTGATCAGAGCAACGTTTTACCAAATCCGGCTTCGAAACACGAGGATCCATATATATTTCATTAGCCCAATAAAGCACTCGGACTTCTACATATAATCAACACCTTACTCCACCAGGATTCGAACCCACGATCTTATAATTGTGACCTAGGAACGCTACCTACGGGCCACCAGGACACTATAAGCAGTCCTAGACTTTACTATATTTCACACAAAGCCTGTTCAACGACCTTATGGCGCCATGAACCTCTAATGGGGACCACCGTACCACTTAGGTGATCAGAGCAAAGTTTTACCAAATCCGGCTGGAAACACGAGGATCCATATATATTTCATTAGCCCAATAAAGCAGGCGGACTTCTACATATAATCAACGCCTCACCCGACAAGGATTTGAAGCCACGATCTTATAATTATGACCGGGTAACGCTACCTCTGGGCCACCAGGACAAAAAAAGCAGTCCTAGACTCTGCTATATTTCACACAAAGCCTGTTCAACGAGCTTGTGGCGCCGTGAACCTCTCATTGGGACCACCTGTGCCGAATAGGTGATCAGAGCAACGTTTTACCAAATGCGGCTTCGAAACACGAGGATTCATATATATTTCATTAGCCCAATAAAGCACGTGGACTTCTACATATAATCAACACCTCACCCCACCAGGATTTAAACCCACGATCTTCTAATTGTGACCGGGGAACGCTACCTCTGGGCCACCAGGACAATAAAAGCAGTCCTAGACTCTGCTATATTTTACAAAAAGCCTGTTCAACGAGCTTATGGCGCTGTGAACCTCTAATGGGGACCATCCGTGCCGCTTAGGTGATTAGAGTAACGTTTTACCAAATCCGGCTAGGAAACACGAGGATCCATATATATTTCATTAGCCCAATAAAGCACTCGGACTTCTACATATAATCAACACCTCACCCCACCAGGATTCAAACCCACAATCTTATAATTCTGACCGGGGAACGCTACCTCTGGGCCAACAGGACAATAAAAGCATTCGTAGGCACTGCTATATTTCACACAGAGCCTGTTCAACGAGCTTATGGCGCTGTGAACCTCTAATGGAGACCACCCGTGCTGCCTAGGTGATCAGAGCAACGTTTTACCAAATGCGGCTTCAAAACACGAGGATCCATATATATTTCCCATTTGGCCCACGGGCTTCTACATATAATCACACCAATTCCCCACCAGGATTCGAACCCACGATCTCTAATTCGTGACACCGAACGCTACCTCTGGGCCACCAGGACAATAAAAGCATTCCTAGACTCTGCTATATTTCACACAAAGCCTGTTCAACTTGCTTATGGCACCGTGAACCTATAATGGGGACCACCCATGCCGTTTAGGTGATCAGAGCAACGTTTTACCAAATCCGGCTTCGAAACAAGGACGATCCATAAATATTTCATTAGCCCAATAAAGCACGCTTACTTCTACATATAATTAACACCTCACCCTACCAGGATTCAAACCACGATCTTATAATTGTGACCGGGGTATGCTACCTCTGGGCCACCAGGACAATAAAAGCAGTCCTAGACTCTACTATATTTCACACAAAGCCTGTTTAACGAGCTTATGGCGCCGTGAACCTCTAATGGGGACCACCCGTGCCGCTTAGGTGATCAGAGCAACGTTTTACCGAATGCGGCTTCGAAACACGAGGATCCATATATATTTCATTAGCCCAATAAAGCACGCAGACTTCTACATATAATCAACGCTTCACCCCACCAGGATTTGAAGCCACGATCTTATAATTGTGACCGGGGGACGCTACCTCTGGGCCACCAGGACAATAAAAGCATTCCTAGACTCTGCTATATTTCACACAAAGCCTGTTCAACGGGCTTATGGCACCGTAAACCTCTAATGGGGACCATCCGTGCCGCTTAGGTGATCATAACAACGTTTACCCAAATGCGGCTTCGAAACACGAGGATCCAGATATATTTCATTAGCCCAATAACGCACACAGACTTCTACATATAATCAACGCCTCACCCCACCAGGATTTGAAGCCACGATTTTATAATTGTGACCGGGGAACGCTACCTATGGGCCACCAGGACAATAAAAGCAGTCCTAGACTCTGCTATATTTCACACAAAGCCTGTTCAACGAGCTTATGGCGTCCTGAACCTCTAATGGGGACCACCCGTGCCACTTAGGTGATCAGAGCAACGTTTTACCAAATGCGGCTTCGAAACAGGAGAATCCATATATATTTCATTAGCCCAATAAAGCACGCGGACTTCTACATATAATCAACACCTCACCAAACCAGGATTTGAACCCACAATCTTATAATTGTCACCGGGGAACGCTACCTCTGGGCCACTAGGACAATAAAAGCAGTCCTAGACTCTACTATATTTCACACAATTCCTGTTCAACGAGCTTATGGCGCTGTGAACCACTATAGGGGACCACCCGTGCCACTTAGGTGATCAGAGCAACGTTTAACCAAATGCGGCTTCGAAACCCGAGGATCCATATATATTTCATTAGCCCAATAAAGCACGCAAACTTCTACATATAATCAACGCCTCACCGCACCAGGATTTGAAGCCACGATCTTATAATTGTGACCGGGGGACGCTACCTCTGGGCCACCAGGACAATAAAAGCAGTCCTAGACTCTACTATATTTCACACAAAGCCTGTTCAACGAGCTTATGATGCTGTGAACCACTATAGGGGACCACCCGTGCTGCTTAGGTGATCAGAGCAACGTTTTTACCGACGCGTTTTCGAAAAACACAGGATCCAGGATATATTTCTATTAGCCCAATAAAGCACGCGACTCTACATAATCAACACTTTCACCCCACCAGGATTTGAACCCACAATCTTATAGTTAAGAAATGAACGCTACCTCTGGGCAACCAGGACAATAAATGCAGTCCTAGACTCTACTATATTTCACACAAAGCCTGTTCAACGAGCTTATGGCGACGTGAAGCTCTAATGGGGACCACCCGTGCCACTTAGGGGATCAGAGCAACGTTTTACCAAATGCGGCTTCGAAACTCGAGGATCCATATATATTTCATTAGCCCAATAAAGCACGCTGACTTCTACATATAATCAACACCTCACCCCACCAGGATTTGAACCCACTATCTTATAATTGTGACCGGGGGACGCTACCTCTGGGCCACCAGGACAATAAAACCATTCCTAGACTCTGCTATATTTCAGACAAAGCCTGTTCAACGACCTTATGGCACCGTGAACCTCTAATGGGGACCACCCGTGCCGCTTAGGTGATCAGAGCAACGTTTTACCGAATGCGGCTTCGAAACACGAGGATCCAGATATATTTCATTAGCCCAATAAAGCACGCGGACTTCTACATATAATCAACAACTCACCCCACCAGGATTTGAACCCACGATCTTATAATTGTGACCGGGGGACGCTACCTCTGGGCCACCAGGACAAAAAAAGCATTCCTAGACTCTGCTATATTTCACACAAAGCCTGTTCAACGGGCTTATGGCACCGTGAACCTCTAATGGGGACCACCCGTGCCGCTTAGGTGATCAGAGCAACGTTTTACCAAATCCGGCTACGAAATACGAGGATCCATATATATTTCATTAGCCCAAAAAAGCACGCGGACTTCTACATATAATCAACGCCTCACCCCACCAGGATTTGAAGCCACGATCTTATAATTGAGACCGGGGAACGCTACCTCTGGGCCAACAGGACAATAAAAGCATTCGTAGGCTCTGCTATATTTCACACAAAGCCTGTTCAACTAGCTTATGGCGCTGTGAACCTCTAATGGAGACCACCCGTGCTGCTTAGGTGATCAGAGCAACGTTTTACCAAATGCGGCTTCAAAACACGAGGATCCATATATATTTCATTTGCCCAATAAAGCACGTGGCTTCTACATATAATCAACACCTCACCCCACCAGGATTCGAACCCACGATCTTCTAATTGTGACCGGGGAACGCTACCTCTGGGCCAACAGGACAATAAAAGCATTCGTAGGCTCTGCTATATTTCACAGAAAGCCTGTTCAACGAGCTTATGGCGCTGTGAACCTCTAATGGAGACCACCTGTGCTGCCTAGGTGATCAGAGCAACGTTTTACCAAATGCGGCTTCAAAACACGAGGATCCAAATATATTTCATTTGCTCAATAAAGCACGTGGCTTCTACATATAAACAACACCTCACCCCACCAAGATTCGAACCCATGATCTTCTAATTGTGACCGGGGAACGCTACCTCTGGGCCACCAGGACAAAAAAAGCAGTCCTAGACTCTGCTATATTTCAAACAAAGCCTGTTCAACGAGCTTATGACGCTGTGAACCTCTAATGGGGACCATCCGTGCCGCTTAGGTGATCAGAGCAACGTTTTACCAAATCCGGCTTCGAAACACGAGGATCCATATATATTTTATTAACCCAATAAAGCACGCGGACTTCTACATATAATCAACACCTCACTCCACCAGGATTCGAAACCACGATCTTATAATTGTGACCGAGGAACGCTACCTATGGGCCACCAGGACACTATAAGCAGTCCTAGACTCTGTTATATTTAACTCAAAGCCTGTTCAACGAGCTTATAGGGGACCACCCGTGCCCCTTAGGTGATCAGAGCAACGTTTTACCAAATCCGGCTTCGAAACACGAGGATCCATTTATATTTCATTAGCCCAATAAAGCACTCGGACTTCTACATATAATCAACACCTCACCCCACCAGGATTCAAACCCACGATCTTATAATTGTGACCGGGGTATGCTACCTCTGGGCCACCAAGATAATAAAAGCAGTCCTAGACTCTGCTATATTTCACACAAAGCCTGTTCAATGAGCTTATGACGCTGTAAACCTCTAATGGGGACCATCCGTGCCGCTTAGGTGATCAGAGCAACGTTTTACCAAATCCGGCTTGGAAACACGAGGATCCATATATATTTCATTAGCCCAATAAAGCACGCGGACTTCTACATATAATCAACACCTCACCCCACCAGGATTTGAACCAACGATCTTATAATTGTGACCGGGGAACGCTACCTCTGGGAAACCAGGACAATAAAAGCAGTCCTAGACTCTACTATATTTCACACAAAGCCTGTTCAACGACCTTATGGCGCGATGAACCTCTAATGGGGACCACCTGTGCCGTTTAGGTGATAAGAGCAACGTTTTACCAAATCCGGCTTGGAAACACGAGGATCCATAGATATTTCATTAGCACAATAAAGCATGCGGACGTCTACATATAATCAACACCTCACCCCACCAGGATTTTAACCCACTATCTTATAATTGTGACCGGGGAACGCTACCTCTGGGCAACCAGGACAATAAAAGCAGTCCTAGATTCTACTATATTTCAGAACAAAGCCTGTTCAACGACCTTATGGCGCCATGAACCTCTAATGGGGACCACCTGTGCCGCTTAGGTGATCGGAGCAACGTTTTACCAAATCCGGCTTCGAAACACGAGGATCAATATATATTTCAATAGCCCAATAAAGCACGCTTACTTCTACATATAATCAACACCTCACCCCACCAGGATTTGAACCCACGATCTTATAATTGTGACCGGGAACGCTACCTCTGGGCCACTAGGACAATAAAAGCAGTCCTAGACTCTACTATATTTTACACAATGCCTGTTCAACGAGCTTATGGCGCTGTGAACCACTATAGGGGACCACCCGTGCCGCTTAGGTGATCAGAGCACGTTTAACCAAATGCGGCTTCGAAACCCGAGGATCCATATATATTTCATTAGCCCAATAAAGCACGCAGACTTCTACATATAATCGACGCCTCACCCCACCAGGATTTGAACCCACGATCTTATAATTGTGACAGGGGAACGCTACCTCTGGGACACTAGGACAATAAAAGCAGTCCTAGACTCTGCTATATTTCACACAAAGACTGTTCAACGAGCTTATGGCGACGTGAACCTCTAATGGGGACCACCCGTGCCGCTTAGGTGATCAAACCAACGTTTTACTAAATGCGGCTTCGAAACTCGATGATCCATATATATTTCATTAGCCCAATAAAGCACGCGGACTTCTACATATAATCAACACCTCACCCCACCAGGATTTAAACCCAAGATCTTATAATTGTGACCGGGGAACGCTACCTCTGGGCCACCAGGAAAAAAAAGCAGTCCTAGACTCTGCAATATTTCACACAAAGCTTGTTCAACGAGCTTATGGCGCCGTGAACCACTATAGGGGACCACCCGTGCCGCTTAGGTGATCAGAGCAACGTTTACCCAAATGCGGCTTCAAAACCCGAGGATCCATATATATTTCATTAGCCCAATAACGCACACAGACTTCTACATATAATCAACGCCTCACCCCACCAGGATTTGAAGCCACGATCCTATAATTGTGACCGGGGAACGCTACCTCTGGGCAACCAGGACAATAAAAGCAGTCCTAGACTCTGCTATATTTCACATAAATCCTTTTCAACGAGCTTATGGCGCAGTGAACCTCTAATGGGGACCACCCGTGCCGCTTATGTGATCAGAGCAACGTTTTACCAAATCCGGCTTGGAAACACGAGGATCCATATATATTTCATTAGCCCAATAAAGCACGCGGACTTCTACATATAATCAACGCCTCACCCCACCAGGATTTGAAGCCACGATCTTATAATTGTGACCGGGGAACGCTACCTCTGGGCCAACAGGACAATAAAAGCATTCGTAGACTCTACTATATTTCACACAAAGCCTGTTCAATGACCTTATGGCGCCGTGAACCTCTAATGGGGACCACCCGTGCTGCTTAGGTGATCAGAGCAACGTTTTACTAAATGCGGCTTCAAAACACGAGGATCCATATATATTTCATTCCCCAATAAAGCACGTGGCTTCTACATATAATCAACACCTCACCCCACCAGGATTCGAACCCATGATCTTCTAATTGTGACCGGGGAACGCTACCTCTGGGCCACCAGGACAATAGAAGCAGTCCTAGACTCTGCTATATTTCACACAAAGCCTGTTCAACGGGCTTATGGCACAGTGAACCTCTAATGGGGACCACCCGTGCCGCTTAGGTGATCAGAGCAACGTTTACCCAAATGCGGCTTCAAAACCCGAGGATCCATATATATTTCATTAGCCCAATAAAGCACGCGGACTTCTACATATAATCAACACCTCACCCCACCAGGATTTAAAC
>NW_024730121.1:0-25420 GCF_018991925.1 Homarus americanus | reverse complement strand
TATTCATGGCAATGAAAGGGTGCTCGGCCCTCACACCCCGGGTCATGTCACTAAAGGGATGCCCGGCCCTTACACCCCGGGTCATGGGGTTGAAGCGGTTCCCGGCCCTAACACTCTGGGTCATGGTGATGAAGGAGTGCCCGGCCCTCACACCCCGATTCATTTCACTGAAGGGGTGTCCGGCCCTCACACCCCGATTCATTTCACTGAAAGGGTCCCCGGCCCTCACACTCCGGGTCATGGTGCTAGAGAGGTGCCCGGCCCTCACACCCCGGGTCATGTCACTAAAGGGGTGCCCGGCCCTCACACCCCGGGTCATGTCACGAAAGGGGTGCACGGCCCTCACACCCCGGGTCATGTCACGAAAGGGGTGCACGGCCTTCACACCCCGGGTCATGGACCTAAAGGGGTGCCCGGCCCTCACACCCCGGGTCATGGGGTTGAAGTGGTTCCCGGCTCTTAGACCACAGGTCATGGTGCTGATGAGGTGCCCGACCCTCACACCCCGAATCATGGCACTGAAATCGTGCCAGGGCCTCACACCCAGATTCATGGCACTGAAATCGAGCCCGGCCCTGACACCCAGGTTCATGGTGCTGAAGGGGGTGCCCGACCCTCACACCCCGATTCATGGCGCTGAAGGGGTGCCGGACCCTGACACCCTGGGTCATGTGAAGGGGTGCCAGGCCCTCACACCCCGGGACATGTCACTGAAAGGGTGCCCGGCCCTCACACCCCAGGTCATGTCACTGAAGGGGTGCCCGGCCCTCACACCCCGGGTCATGGCACTGAAGGGGTGCCTGACCCTCACTGCTCTCGGCCATGGTGCCAAGGGGGTGCCTGGCTTTCACACCCCGATTCATGGCACTGAAGGGTGCTCTGGCCCTCACCCCTGTTTCATGACACCTTGAAGGGGTGCCTGGCCTCACACTCCCTGGTTCATGGCACTTAAAGGGGTGTACGGCCCTCACATCTCTGGCCATGACCCATGGGGTGCCCGGGCCTCACACCACAGGTCATGTAGTTGCCACCTTGGCCTCACACCGCGGTCTATGGTGCTGAGGTGCCTGGCCCCACACCCCCGGGTCAGCACATTGAAGGGTGCTGGCCCGCCACCCCGGGTCATGGCACTGAAGGGGTGCCTGGCCCTCACACCTCGGGTCATGGTGCTGAAGGGGTGCCCGGCTTTCACACCCCGATTCATGGCACTGAAAGGGTGCCCGGCCCTCACACCCCGTTTCATGACACTGAAGGGGTGCCCGGCCCTCACACCCCGGTTCATGGCACTTAAAGGGTGCACGGCCCTCACACCCCGGGTCATGGACCTAAAGGGTTGCCTGGCCCTCACACCACGGATTATAGGGTTGAAGCGGTTCCCGGCCCTCACACCCCGAGTCATGGTGCTGGAGGGGTGCCCGGCCCTCACACCCCGGGTCATGGCACTGAAGGGGTGCCTGGCCCTCACACCCCAGGTCATGGTGCTGAAGGGGTGCACGGCTTTCACACCCCGATTCTTGGAACTGAAGGGGTGCCCGGCCCTCACACCCCGGGTCATGGTGCCTGAGGGGTGCCCGACTCTCACACTCCGGGTCATGGGGTTGAAGCGGTTCCCGGCCATCACTCCCCGGGTCATGGTGCTAATGGGGTGCCCGGCCCTCACACCCCGATTCTTGGCACTGAAGTCGAGCCCGGTCCTAACACTCTGGGTCATGGTGCTGAAGGGGTGCCCGGCCCTCACACCCCGATTCATTATACTGAAGGGGTGCCCGACCCTCACACCACGGGTCATGTGAAGGAGTGCTCGGCCCTAACACCCTGTTTCGCAGCACTGTAGGGGTGCCCGGCCCTCACACCCCGTTTCATGGCACTGAAAGGGTACCCGGCCCTCACACCCCGGTTCATGACACTGAAAGGGTGCCCGGCCCTCACACCCCGGGTCATGGGGTTGAAGCAGTTCCCGGACCTCACAACCCGGGTTATGGTGCTGATGGGGTGCCCGGCCCTCTCACCCCGATTCTTGGCACTGAAAACGAGCCCGGCCCTAACACCCTGGATCATGGTGCAGAAGGGGTGCCCGAACCTCACACCCCGGGTCATGTCACTGAAAGGGTGTCCGGCCCTCACACCACGGGTCATGTCACTGAAGGGGTGCCTAGCTCTCACGCTCCCGGTCATGGCACTGAAGGGGTGCCCGGCCCTCACACTCGGGGTCATGGTACTGAAGGTGTGCACGGCCCTCACACGCCGGGTCATGGTGCTGATGGGGTGCCTGGCCCTTACACTCCGGGTCATGTGAAGGGGTGCCCGGCCCTCACACCCCGGTTCATACCACTGTAGGGGTGCTCTGTCCCCACACCCCGTTTCTTGGCACTTAAGGGGTGCCCGGCCCTCACACCAATGTTTATGACACTGATAGGGTGCCCAGCCCTCACACCCAGTCATGTCACTGGAAGGTGTGCCCGGCCCTCACACCCCTTGTCATAAACCTAAACGGGTGCCCGGCCATCACACCCCGGGTCATGGGGCTGAAGGGGTGCCCGGCCGTCACACGCCGGGTCATGGCACTAAAGGAGTGACCGGCCCTCACACCCCGGTTCATGGCAATGAAAGGGTGCCCGGTCCACTCACTCCGGGTCATGTCATTGAAGGGGTGCCCGGCCCTCACACGCCGGGTCATGGCACTGAAGGAGTGACCGGCCCTCACACCCCGGTTCATGGCACTGAAAGGGTGCCCGGTCCACTTACTCCGGGTTATGTCATTGAAGGGGTGCTTGGCCCTCACACCCCGGGTCAAGTCACTGAAGAGGTGAACGGCCCTCATACCCCGGGTCATGGACCTAAAGGGGTGCCCGGCCCTTACACCCCAGGCCATGGGGTTGAAGCGGTTCCCGGCGCTCACACCACGGGTCATGGAGCTGAAGGGGTGCCCGGCCATCACACCCCGGTTCAAGGCACTCAAAGGGTGCCGGGCCCTCACACCCCGTGTCATGTGAAGGGGTGCCCGGCCCTCACACCCCGGTTCATAGCTCTGTTGGGGCGCCCGGCCCTCAAACCCCGTTTCATGGCACTGAAGGAGTGCCCGGCCCTCACACCCCGGCTCATGGCACTGAAGGGGTGCCCAGCCCTGACGCCCCTTGAGATGTCACTGAAGGGGTGCCCGGCCCTCACACCCCGGGTCAGGCACTGAGCGTGCCCAGCTGTCACACCCCCAGCCATGGCACTGAAGGTGTGCCTGGCCCTCATACCCAGGGGGTCAGGCTGAGGGGTGCCTGGACCTCACACCATTCTGGTACCGAAATCGAGCCCCGGCCCTCTCACCCCAGGTCATAGCACTAAAGGGGTGCCCGGCCCTCATACCCCGGGTCATGGTGCTGGAGGGGTTTCCCGGCCTTCACACCCCGGTTATGTCACTGAAAGGGTGCCCGGCCCTTACACCCCGGGTCATGGTGCTGGAGGGGTGCCCGACCTTCACACCCAGGGTCATGTCACTGAAAGGGTGCCCGGCCCTCACACCCCGGGTCATAGCACTCAAGGGATGCCCGGCCCTCATACCCCGGGTCATGGTGCTAGAGGGGTGCCCGGCCCTCACACCCCGATTCATGGCACTGAAATCATGCCCAGCCCTCACACCCAGGGTCATGGTGTTGAAGGGGTGCCCGGCCCTCACACCCCGATTCATGGCACTGAATGGGTGCCCGCACCTCACACCCCGTTTCTTGGCACTGCTGGGGTGCCCGGCCCTCGCACCCCGGCTCATGGCACTAAAGGGGTGCCCGGCCCTGACGCCCCGGGTCATGTCACTCAAGGGGTTCCCGGCCCTCACACCCCTGGTCATAGACCTAAACGGGTGCCCGGCCCACACACCCCGGGTCATGTCATTGAAGGGGTTCACGGCCCTCAAACCCCGGGTCATGTCACTGAAAGGGTGCCCGGCCCTCACACCCCGGGTCATAGCACTGAAGGGTGCTCGGCCCTCATACCCCAGGTCATGGTGCTGAAGGGGTGCCCGGCCCTCACACCCCGATTCATGGCACTGAAATCGAGGCCGGCCCTCACACCTCGATTCATGGCACGGAAGGGGTGCCCGGCCCTCACACCCCGGGTCATGTGAAGGGGTGCCCGGCCCTCACACCCCGGTTCACAGCACTGTAGGGTTGCCCGGCCTTCACACCCCATTTCATGGCACTGAAATAGTGCCTGGCCCTCACACCCCGGGTCATGTCACTGAAGCGGTGAACGGCCCTCATACCCCGGGTCATGGACCTAAAGGGGTGCCCGGCCCTTACACCCCAGGCCATGGTGTTGAAGCGGTTCCCGGCGCTCACACCAGGGGTCATGGAGCTGAAGGGGTGCCCGGCCATCACACCCCGATTCAAGGCACTCAAAGGGTGCCGGGCCCTCACACCCAGTGTCATGTGAAGGGGTGCCCGGCCCTCACACCCCGGTTCATAGCTCTGTAGGGGCGCCCGGCCCTCACACCCCGTTTCATGGCACTGAAGGAGTGCCCGGCCTCACACCCCGGCTCATGGCACTGAAGGGGTGCCCGGCCCTGACGCCCCTTGTCATGTCACTGAAGGGGTGCCCGGCCCTCACACCCCGGGTCATGGCACTGAAGCAGTGCCCAGCCGTCACACCCCTGGCCATGGCACTGAAGGTGTGCCCGGCCCTCATACCCTGGGTCATGGTGCTTGAGGGGAGCCCGGACCTCACACCCCGATTCTTGGCACTGAAATCGAGCCCGGCCCTCACACCCCGGGTCCTAGTGCTGAAGGGTTGCCCGGCCCTCACATCCCGGGTCATGGCCCTGAAGGAGTGACCGGCCCTCACACCCCGGGTCATGGCACTCAAAGGGTTCCCTGCCCACACACTCCAGGTTCATGTCATTGAAGGGGTTCCCGGTCCTCACACCCCGGGTCATATCACTGAAAGGGTGCCCGGCCCTCACACCCCGGTTCACAGCACTGTTGGGTTGCCCGGCATTCACACCCCATTTCATGGCACTGAAATAGTGCCTGGCTCTCACACCCCGGGTCATGTCACTGAAGCGGTGAACGGCTCTCATACCCCGGGTCATGGACCTAAAGGGGTGCCCGGCCCTCACAACCCGGGTCATGGCATTGAAGCGGTGCCCAGCCGTCACACCCCTGGCCATGGCACTGAAGGTGTGCCTGGCCCTCATACCCTGGGTCATGGTGCTTGAGGGGTGCCCGGACCTCACACCCCGATTCTTGGCACTGAAGGAGTGACCGGCCCTCACACCCCGGGTCATGGCACTCAAAGGGTGCCCGGCCCTCACATCCCGGGTCATGGCACTGAAGGAGTGACCGGCCCTCACACCCTGGGTCATGGCACTCAAAGGGTGCCCGGCCTACACACTCCAGGTTCATGTCATTGAAGGGGTGCCCGGTCCTCACACCCCGGGTCATGTCACTCAAAGGGTGCCCGGCCCTCACACCCCGGGTCATAACACTCAAGGGGTGCCCGGCCCTCATACCCCGGGTCATGGTGCTAGAGGGTGCCCGGCCTCACACCCCCGATTCATGGCACTGAAATCTGCCCGGCCCTCTCACCCCTGGTCATGTGAAGGGGTGCCCCACCTCACACCCCGTTTCTAGCACTGATGGGGTGCCCGGCCCTCACACCCCGGCTCATGGCACTGAAGGGGTGTCTCGGCCCTGACGCCCCTGGTCATGTCACTCAAGGGCCCGGCCCTCACACCCCTGGTCATAGACCTAAACGGTGCCCGGCCCACACACCCCGGTCATGTCATTGAAGGGGTTCTCGGCCCTCACACCCCGGGACATGTCACTGAAAGGGTGCCCGGCCCTCACACCCCGGGTCATAGCACTGAAGGGGTGCCCGGCCCTCATACCCCGGGTCATGGTGCTGGAGGGATGCCCGGCCCTCACACCCCGATTCATCCCACTGAAATCGAGGCCGGCCCTCACACCTCGATTCATGGCACTGAAGGGGTGCTCGGCCCTCACACACCGGGTCATGGCACTCAAAGGGTGCCCGGCCTACACACTCCAGGTTCATGTCATTGAAGGGGTGCCCGGTCCTCACACCCCGGGTCATGTCACTCAAAGGGTGCCCGGCCCTCACACCCCGGGTCATAACACTCAAGGGGTGCCCGGCCCTCATACCCCGGGTCATGGTGCTAGAGGGGTGCCCGGCCCTCACACCCCGATTCATCCTAATTGAAATCGAGGCTGGACCTCACACCTCGATTCATGGCACTGAAAGGGTCCCCGGTCCACACACCCCGGGTCATGTCATTGAAGAGGTGCCCGGCCCTCACACCCCGTTTCATGGCACTGAAAGGGTGCCCGGCCCTCACACCCCGGGACATGTCACTAAAGGGGTGCCTGGCCCTCACACCCCGGGTCATGTCACTGAAGCGGTGAACGGCCCTCATACCCCGGGTCATGGACCTAAAGGGGTGCCCGGCCCTTACACCCCAGGCCATGGGGTTGAAGCGGTTCCCGGCGCTCACACCACGGGTCATTGACCTAAAGGGGTGCCCGGCCCTCACACCCCGTGTCATGGCATTGAAGCGGTGCCCAGCCGTCACACCCCTGGCCATGGCACTGAAGGTGTGCCTGGCCCTCATACCCTGGGTCATGGTGCTTGAGGGGTGCCCGGACCTCACACCCCGATTCTTGGCACTGAAGGAGTGACCGCCCTCACACCCCGGGTCATGGCACTGCGCCCGGCCTCACATCCCGGTCATGCAATGAAGGAGGACTGGGCTCCTCACACTTGGGTCATGGCACTCCAAAGGGTGCCTGGCCTACAAACCCAGGCGTCTATGCCACATGTGCCCGGTCCTCAGCACCCAGGCCACTCAGCGGTGCCTGGCCCTCACACCCCGGGTCATATCACTCAAGGGTTGCCCGGCCCTCATACCCCGGGTCATGGTGCTAGAGGGGTGCCCGGCCCTCACACCCCGATTCATGGCACTGAAATCATGCCCAGCCCTCACACCCAGGGTCATGGTGCTGAAGGGGTGCCCGGCCCTCACACCCCGCTTCATGGCACTGAATGGGTGCCCGGCCCTCTTACCCCGGGTCATGTGAAGGGGTGCCCGCACCTCACACCCCGTTTCTTGGCACTGATGGGGTGCCCGGCCCTCACACCCCGGCTCATGGCACTGAAGGGGTGTCCGGCCCTGACGCCCCGGGTCATGTCACTCAAGGGGTTCCCGGCCCTCACACCCCTGGTCATAGACCTTAACGGGTGCCCGGCCCACACACCCCGGGTCATGTCATTGAAGGGGTTCTCGGCCCTCACACCCCTGGACATGTCACTGAAAGGGTGCCCGGCCCTCACACCCCGGGTCATAGCATTGAAGGTGCCCGCCTCATACTCCCGGGTCATGGTGCCTGAGTGGGTTCACCCTCACACCCAGATTCCGATTCATCCCACTGAAATCGAGGCCGGACCTCACACCTCGATTCATGGCACTGAAGGGGTGCCCGGCCCTCACACCCCGGGTCATGTGAAGGGGTGCCCGGCCCTCACACCCCGGTTCACAGCACTGTAGGGTTGCCCGGCATTCACACCCCATTTCATGGCACTGAAATAGTGCCTGGCCCTCACACCCCGGGTCATGTCACTGAAGCGGTGAACGGCCCTCATACCCCGGGTCATGGACCTAAAGGGGTGCCCGGCCCTTACACCCCAGGCCATGGGGTTGAAGCGGTTCCCGGCGCTCAAACCACGGGTCATGGAGCTGAAGGGGTGCCCGGCCATCACACCCCGATTCATGGCACTCAAAGGGTGCCGGGCCCTCACACCCCGTGTCATGTGAAGGGGTGCCAGGCCCTGACACCCCGGTTCATAGCTCTGTAGGGGTGTCCGGCCCTCACACCCCGTTTCATGGCACTGAAGGAGTGCCCGGCCCACACACCCCGGCTCATGGCACTGAAGGGGTGCCCGGCCCTGAAGCCCCTTGTCATGTCACTGAAGGGGTGCCCGGCCCTCACACCCCGGGTCATGGCACTGAAGCGGTGCCCAGCCGTCACACCCCTGGCCATGGCACTGAAGGTGTGCCCGGCCCTCATACCCTGGGTCATGGTGCTTGAGGGGTGCCCGGACCTCACACCCCGATTCTTGGCACTGAAATTGAGCCCGGCCCTCCCACCCAGGTCATAGTGCTGAAGGGTTGCCCGGCCCTCACATCCCGATTCATGGCACTGAATGGGTGCCCGCACCTCACACCCCGTTTCTTGGCACTGCTGGGGTGCCCGGCCACTCAGGTTCATGTCATTAAGGGTGCCCGGTCCTCACCCCAGATGTGTCACTGAAAGGGTGCCCGGCCCTCACACCCCGGGTCATAGCACTCAAGGGATGCCCGGCCCTCATACCCCGGGTCATGGTGCTAGAGGGGTGCCCGGCCCTCACACCCCGATTCATGGCACTGAAATCATGCCCAGCCCTCACACCCAGGGTCATGGTGTTGAAGGGGTGCCCGGCCCTCACACCCCGATTCATGGCACTGAATGGGTGCCCGCACCTCACACCCCGTTTCTTGGCACTGCTGGGGTGCCCGGCCCTCGCACCCCGGCTCATGGCACTAAAGGGGTGCCCGGCCCTGACGCCCCGGGTCATGTCACTCAAGGGGTTCCCGGCCCTCACACCCCTGGTCATAGACCTAAACGGGTGCCCGGCCCACACACCCCGGGTCATGTCATTGAAGGGGTTCTCGGCCCTCACACCCCGGGTCATGTCACTGAAAGGGTGCCCGGTCCTCACACCCCGGGTCATAGCACTGAAGGGGTGCTCGGCCCTCATACCCCAGGTCATGGTGCTGGAGGGGTGCCCGGCCCTCACACCCCGATTCATGGCACTGAAATCGAGGCCGGCCCTCACACCTCGATTCATGGCACTGTAGGGTTGCCCGGCCCTCACACCCCGGGTCATGTGAAGGGGTGCCCGGCCCTCAAACCCCGGTTCACAGCACTGTAGGGTTGCCCGGCCTTCACACCCCATTTCATGGCACTGAAATAGTGCCCGGCCCTCACACCCCAGGTCATGTCACTGAAGGGGTGCACGGCCGTCACACCCCTGGCCATGGCACTGAAGGTGTGCCCGGCCCTCACACCCCTGGTTATAGACCTAAACGGGTACCCGGCAAACACACCCCGGGTCATGTAATTGAAAGGGTGCCCGGCCCTTATATTCCGTGTCATGGTGCTAGAGGAGTGCCCCGCCCTCACACCCCGATTCATGGCACTGAAATCGAGCCCGGCCCTCACACCCAGGGTCATGGCACTGAAAGGGTGCCCGGCCCACCTCGGGTCATGTCTTTGGCCCAGGTGCCCGGCCCTCACACCCCGGGTCTTGGCACTGAAGGGTGCCCTCCTCCAGGTCATAGCACTGAAGGGGTGCCCGGCCCTCATACCCCGGGTAATGGAGCTGGAGGGAAGCCCGGCCCTCACACCCCGATTCATGGAACTAAAATCGAGCCCAGCCCTCACACCCCCATTTCTAGCACTTGGCACTGAAAGGTGCCAGCCCTCCTCCGGGTCAGCGCCATTGAAGGGGTGCCACGGCCTCACACCCCGTTCCTTAGCACTGAAAGATTGCCCGTCCCCACCCCGGTTCATGGCACTGAAGCGGTGCCCGGCCGTCACACCCCGGGCCATGGTGCTGAAGGGGTGCCCGGTCCTCACACCCTGGGCTATGGTGCTGGAGGGGTGCCCGGCCCTCACATACCGGGTCATTGAGCAGAAGGGGTGCCCGGACATCACACCCCGATTCATGGCACTGAAAGGGTGCCCGGCCCTCACACCCTGGGTCATGGCACAGAAAAGGTGCCCGGCCCTCACACCCCGTGTCATGTGAAGGGGTTCACGGCCCTCACACCTCGTTTCATGGCACTGAAGCGGTGCCCAGCCGTCACACCCCTGGCCATGGCACTGAAGGTGTGCCCGGTCCTCACACCCGTGGTCATAGACCTAAACGAGTTCCCGGCCCTCACACCCCTGGTCATAGACCTAAACGAGTGCCCGGCCCTCACACCCCTGGTCATAGACCTAAACGAGTGCCCGGCCCTCACACCCCGGATCTTGGGGCTGAAGGTGTGCCCCGCCCTCGCACCCCGGGTCATGACACTGAAGGAGTGACCGGCCCTCACACCCCGGTTATGGCACTGAAAGGGTGCCCGGCCCCCACACACCCGGGGTCATGTCATTGAAAGGGTGCCTGGACCTCACACCCCGGTGTCATGTCACTGAAAGGGTGCCCGGCCCTCAAACCCCGGGTCATAGCACTGAAGGGGTGCTCGGCCCTCATACCCCGGATCATGGTGCTGGAGGGGTGCCCGGCCCTCACACCCCGATTCATGGCACTGAAATCGAGCCCGGCTCTCACACCCCGCGTCAAGGCACTGAAAAGGTGCCCGGCTCTCACACCCCGGGACATGGCACTGAAGCGGTGCCCGGCCGTCAAACCCCGGGCCATGGTGCTGGAGGGGTGTCCGGCCCTGACACCCCGGGTCAAAACACTGAAGGGGTGCCTGGCCCTCACACCCCGGGCCATGGTGTTGGAGAGGTGTCCGGCCCTCACACCCCGGGCCATGGTGCTGGAGAGGTGCCCGGCCCTCACACCCCGGGCCATGGTGCTGAAGGGGTGCCCCGCCCTCACACCCAGGCCATGGTGCTGGTGCCAGCCCTCACCCCGTCATGTCACTTGGGATTCAGAAGGTGCCCGGCCCTCACACACACCCGGGTCATGTCACTAAAGGGGTGCTTGGCCCTCACACCCAGGGTCATGTCACTGAAATTGGCCCGGCCCTCACACCCCGATTCATGTCACTGAAGGGGTGCCCGGCCCTCACACCCGGGGTCATAGCACTGAAGTGGTAACCCGGCCGTCACACCCCTCGCCATGGCACTGAAGGTATGCCCGGCCCTCACACCCCTGGCCATAGACCTAAACGAGTGCCCGGCCCTCACACCCCTGTTCATAGACCTAAACTAGTGCCCGGCCCTCACACCCCTGGTCATAGACCTAAACGAGTGCCCGGCCCTCACACCCCGGGTCTTGGGGCTGAAGGTGTGCCCCGCCCTCGCACCCCGGGTCATGGCACTGAAGGAGTGACCGGCCCTCACACTCCGGGTTATGGCACTGAAAGGGTGCCCGGCCCCCAGACACCCCGGGTCATGTCATTGAAAGGGTGCCTGGACCTCACACCCCGGTGTCATGTCACTGAAAGGGTGCCCGGCCCTCAAACCACGGGTCATAGCACTGAAGGGGTGCCCGGCCCTCATACCCCGGATCATAATGCTGGAGGGGTGCCCGGCCCTCACACCCCGATTCATGGCACTGAAATCGAGCCCGGTTCTCACACCCCGGGTCATGGCACTGAAAAGGTGCCAGGCCCTCACTCCCCGGGACATGGCACTGAAGCGGTGCCCGGCCGTCAAACCCCGGGCCATGGTGCTGGAGGGGTGTCCGGCCCTGACACCCCGGTTCTTGACACTGAAGGGGTGCCCGTCCCTTACACCCCGGGCCATGGTGCTGGAGGGGTGCCCGGGCCTCACACCCCGGGCTATGGTGCTGGAGGGGTGCCCGGCCCAAACATACCGGGTCATGGAGCTGAAGGGGTGCCCGGCCATGACACCCCGGGTCTCATGTCATTAAAGGAAAGTGCCAGCCCACCTCACACCCCGGGTCATGGCACTGAAAAGGTGCCCGGCCCTCACACCCCGGGACATGGCACTGAAGCGGTGCCCGGCCGTCAAACCCCAGGCCATGGTGCTGGAGGGGTGTCCGGCCCTGACACCCCGGGTCAAGACACTGAAGGGGTGCCCGGCCCTCACACCCGGGCCATGGTGTTGCAGAGATGTCTGGACCTCCCACCCCGGGCCATGGTGCTGGAGAGGTGCCCAGCCCTCACACCCCGGGCCATGGTGCTGAAGGGGTGCCCCACCCTCACACCCTGGGCCATGCTGCTGGAGGTGCCCGGCCCTCCACACCCGGGTCATGTCATTGAAGGGGTGCCCGGCCCTCACACCCAGGGTCATGTCTCTGAAAGGGTGCCCGGCCCTCACACCCCGGGTCATAGCACTGAAGGGGTGCTCGGCCCTCATACCCCAGGTCATGGTGCTGGAGGGGTGACCGGCCCTCACACCCTTATTCACGGCACTGAAATCGAGGCCGGCCCTCACACCCCGGGTCTTGGAGCTGAAAAGGTGCCCGGCCCTCACACCCCGATTCATGGCACTGAAGGGGTGCCCGGCCCTCACACCCCGGGTCATGTGAAGGGGTGCCCGGCCCTCACACCCCGGTTCACAGCACTGTAGGGTTGTCCGGCCTTCACACCCCATTTCATGGCACTGAAATAGTGCCCGGCCCTCACACCCCGGGTCATGTCACTGAAGGGGTGCCCGGCCGTCACACCCCTGGCCATGGCACTGAAGGTGTACCCGGCCCTCACACCCCTGGTTATAGACCTAAATGGGTGCCCGGCCTTCACACCCCGGGTCATGGCACTGAAAGGGTACCCGGCAAACACACACCTGGTCATGTCACTGAAGGGGTGCCCGGCTCTTATACCCCGTGTCATGGTGCTGGAGGTGTGCCCGGCCTTTACACCCCGTTTCATAGCACTGAAAGGGTGCCCGGCCCTCACACCCCGGTTCATGTCACTGAAGGGGTGCCCGGCCTTCACACCCCGGTTCATGGAACTGAAGGGGTGCCCGCCCCTCACACACCGGGTCATTGTGCTGAAGGGGTGCCCGGCCCTCACACCCAGGGTCATGGTGCTGAAAGGGTGCCCGGCCCTCACACCCCGGGTCATGTCACTATAGAGGTGCCAGGCCCTCGCACTCCGGGTCATGTCACTGAAAGGGTACCCGGCCCTCACATCCCGGGTCATGGCACTGATGAGGTGCCCGGCCGTCACACCCCTGGCCATGGCACTGAAGGTGTGCCCGGCCCTCACACCCGTGGACTTAGAGCTAAGCGAGTGCCCGGCCCTCACACCCCTGGTCATAGACCTAAACGAGTGCCCGGCCCTCACACCCCGGGTCATGTCATTGAAGGGGTGCCCGGCCCTCACACCCCGGGTCATGTCACTGAACGGGTGCCCGGCCCTCACACCCCGGGTCATAGCACTGAAGGGGTGCTCGGCCCTCATACCCCAGGTCATGGTGCTGAAGGGGTGCCCGGCCCTCACAACCCGATTCATGGCATTGAAAGGGTGCCCGGCCCTCACACCCCGGGTCATGTGAAAGGGTGCCCGGCCCTCACACCCCGGTTCACAGCACTGTAGGGTTGCCCGGCCTTCACAACCCATTTCATGGCACTGAAGGTGTGCCATCCCACACCCCTGGTTATAGACCCTAAACTGGTGCCCGCCCTCACACCCCTGGTTATAGACCTAAACTGGTGCCCGGCCCTCACACCCCTGGTTATAGACCTAAACTGGTGCCCGGCCCTCACACTCCGGGTCATGGCACTGAAAGGGCACCCGGCAAACCCACACCTGGCCATGCACTGAAGGTGTGCCCGGCCCTCACACCCCGGGTCATGGCACTGATGAGGGGCCCGGCCCTCACACCCCTGGTCATGTACCTAAAGTGGTGCCCGGCCCTACACCCCGGGTCATGTGAAGGGGTGCCCGGCCCTCACACCCCGGGTCATGTCACTGAAGGGGTGCCCGGCCCTCACACTCTTGGTCATGTCACTGAAGGGGTGCCCGGCCCTCACAGCCCGGGTCATGGCACTGTTGAGGTGCCCGGCCCTCACACCCCTGGTCATGTACCTAAAGTGGTGCCTGGCCCTACACCCCGATTCATGGTACTAAAAGGGTGCCCGGCCCTCACACCACGGGCCATGGTTCTGGAGGGGTGTCCGGCCAGGACACCCCGGTTCATGACACTGAAGGGGTGCCCGGCTCTCACACCCCGGGCCATGGTGCTGGAGGGGAGCCCGGCCCTCACAGCCCGGGCCATGGTGCTGGAGGGATGCCCAGCCCTCACATACCGGGTCATGGAGCTGAAGGGGTGCCCGGATCCCGGGTCATGTCTCTGAACACGGCCCTCCCGGGTCATCTAAAAGGGTGCCTGGCATCTGTTATGGCAGGCGGTGCATGGTGCTGAAGGGGTGCCCGGCCATCACACCCCGGTTCATAGCTCTGTATGGGTGCCCGGCCTTCACACCCCGTTTCATGGCACTGAAGGAGTGCCCGGCCCTCAAACCCCGGCTCATGGCACTGAAGGGGTGCCCGGCCCTCACATTCCGGGTCATGGCACTGAAGCGGTGCCCAAGCGTCACACCCCTGGCCATGGCACTGAAGGTGTGCCCGGCCCTCACACCCCTGGTTATAGACCTAAACGGGTGCCCGTCCCTCACACCCCGGGTCATGGCACTGAAAGGGGGCCCGGACCACACACCACGGGTCATGTCATTAAAGGGGTGCCCGGCCCTCATACTCTGGGTCATGGTGCTTGAGGGGTGCCCGGACCTCACACCCCGATTCTTGGCACTGGTAATCGATCCCGGCCCTCACACCCCAGGTCATAGTGCTGAAGGGTTGCCCGGCCCTCACATCCCGGGTCATGGCACTGAAGGAGTGACGGGCCCTCACACCCCGGGTCATGGCACTCAAAGGGTGCCCGGCCCACACATTCCAGGTTCATGTCATTGAAGGGGTTCCCGGTCCTCACACCCAGGGTCATGTCACTGAAAGGTTGCCCGGGCCTCACACCCCGGGTCATAGCACTCAAGGGGTGCCCGGCCCTCATACCCCGGGTCATGGTGCTAGAGGGGTGCCCGGCCCTCACACCCCAATTCATGGCACTGAAATCATGCCCAGCCCTCACACCCAGGGTCATGGTGCTGAAGGGTGCCTGCCCCTCACACACACCGATTCATGCACTGTAACCATACTCCAGCCCTCGCACCCCGGGCCATGGTGCTGAAGGGGTGCCCGGCCCTCACACCCCGATTCATGGCACTGAAAGGGTGCCGGGCCCTCACACCCCGTTCTCTTGTGAAGGGGTGCCCGCACCTCACTCCCCGTTTCTTGGCACTTATGGGGTGCCCGGCCCTCACACCCCGGCTCATGGCACTGAAGGGGTGCCCTGCCCTGACGCCCCGGGTCATGTCATTGAAGGGGTTCCCGGTCCTCACACCCCGATTCATGGCACTGAAGGGGTGCCCGGCCCTCACACTCATGGTCATGTCACTGAAGGGGTGCCCGGCCCTCACAGCCCGGGTCATGGCACTGATGAGGTGCCCGGCCCTCACACCCCTCATCATGTACCTAAAGTGGTGCCCGGCCCTACACCCCGATTCATGGTTCTTGGGGGGTGTCCGGCGAGGGCACCCCGGGTCATGACACTGAAGGGGTGCCCGGCCCTCACACCCCGGGCCATGGTGCTGGAGGGATGCCCAGCCCTCACATACCGGGTCATGGAGCTGAAGGGGTGCCCGGACATCACACCTCGGGTCATGTCACTGAAGGGGTGCACGGCCCTCACACCCCGGGTCATGGCACTAAAGGAGTCACCGGCCCTCACACCCCGGGTCATGGCACTGAAAGGGTGCCCGGACCACACACTCCGGGTCATGTCTTTGAAGGGGTGCCCGGCCCTCACAACCCGGGTCATGTCAGTAAAAAGGGTGCCCGGCCCTCACACCCCGGGTCATAGCACTGAAGGGGAGCCCGGCCCTCAAACCCCGGGTCATGGTGCTGGAGGGATTGAATCGGCTGCTTGTCCAATTAACCAGTCCGTTCACACATATTTATATTTGGGTTTTAAGTAACGAATCCCAAACGGTAGTTCCTTTGTTTTATTATAAAAGGTTGTATATATAATTCCTGAGTGTATATCAACCGTAAGTCTCACTGTCTAGGAGTGAATGAGAAAGGGACGGCGTTTATGTATGATAAACGTTTGGTCACGTCCTTTCGATATGAGTTGGGGTGAGCTACTGAAGCTTAGGGGCATCGCAGTGTGTGCTTACAGAAATGCTGAGCTATGGGTCTCGCCCTCTTGGGTAAGTTGCCCGCTCACGTGTCAATCTCATGTCTTACTCATAGACAGTGGAAAGTTACAGGGTGGTGAATCTGAATATAATATCAGATGTATTGACCCATTTATATAATACGTTCTGTTGATGAGACAGGGGCCTATTACATCGCTCGGTCACCTACCAGCCGAGCTCCGTGAGGCCTAAATAACTCACAGAGTACAGTACATCCTAGACAACCCTAACCATGTTATAAACAGATATGTAGACACTAAGTTGGGGAAATTACTGTAGGGGTATTCTCTACTACAGGGGACCTAGACTTTTGTGTCGTACGGGTTAGTATGTTATGAACAATGTTGAATTTGGATGATACTGCCCGGTAATAACAGAACAGTAACATTATTGCCAGAATTAACAGAATAGAGGGAATCGTAAGACTTGGTAGTGCAAATTCCCGTGACAGGTAAAATGGCAAGTTATTATTCAAATCAGCAAAATGTGTCTCGTTCAAGAAAGCTAACACTTTTAATTTCTCTGATAATATTTGAATATCCTTGATAGTGAAATTCATTACAGGAAGTGTAATTAAAGCAGACTTGAGTTTTCGATTTAACGCAAAATGCTGATGAGTAGGCAAGGTCCGTAATGTACTACAAGTGATTTCACAGTAATCAGGAGCCTTGTAATGCCCTTTCACAACTAGCTGCTTAACACCATTTTGGCATTTTAAAATTACAGTAGTGAGATTTGGAAAGAACAAATACTGCACATTGTGAAGGTGAGCGTGGAACACAGTCTTTAGACTAACTGGCCTATAACTGCATTGCGCTAACGCTGTGCGTACATTTGGTTGTATGACTGCCAATTCACATATTCCATCAGCAGCAGGAATAAATGCAAACAATGTAGGCTGGACATACGTGTAGGTGTAGATAAGACGACTTACACCGTGACAGTACCTCAGAATCCTCTATTGATAACAATGAATATTCTTCATCTACTAAGAAAAGTTCTTTAGGCCTATCTAGGGTATACAGTATGTCGTTCACAAACCAGGGGAAGGGTTCTAAATGCCATGCATTAAACTCATGTTGCCCTCACATAGGAATGTGGATCAGAATTGCATTGTGCGTGAGGGTTGACTCCAACAGTGGGTAATGATATTGAACCTCATTGTCATTGAAAATCGGAGTTAAATGATACTGCAACTTGGCTATTTTTAAAGCTTCAAGAAGCGTCTGCACAGGCATAAGCTTCGCGTCCACACGTCCTATCCCGGCATCTACAATGCTGTCTATTAGTTCATTTTTAGAGGTTACAATTTTATGAACTGAAATTTCAGCAGCAGCATGCAAATATTCTGTGAAGTAAAGGAGCCATTCTAACTTCGGGATTGCTTTCTGTAACCTAGTAACAATCCTCGAAACTTGGTTAGACTCCATTATGATTGCATTAACCTTTGATTCTAGAGCAGTAATCGCGTGAAAGGTTTGAGAAATAACACGATTCTGTTGAGATACAGCTTGAACGACAACGTTCATGAAACTATTGTCGAATTCATCGAAGCTGTGCTGAGACCATGAAGAATGTCCAATGCTGATTTTAGTTGGCCGTCGACGTTTTCCATCTGACGCGAAAGTACGAGTTAACTTCTACTCGCAGAACGTAGTTTCATACAATAGTCATTTGGGACATTTTGCTTCTGAACAGTCTGTAAGGATGTATCAATCACATTATCATCAACTTGAGGTAAGACATTTATCTGGGTCTTCTTCAGACGATCCGCGTGCACGACATCTGTGATCTGTGCATTAGGCTTCCATATTTTGAATTTGTTGCCTGCTTCTTTTGAGATTATGCGGAATGGACCAGAAAATTTCGCCGAAAGTTTGGAGTTCCTTTCAGGTTCCTGTAACATAACAGCGTCCCCAACGTTCAGTGCGATAGGTTTAGCATGTTTATGTTGTTTGATGATCATTTCGGCGCGTGACGCCGCTAGCTGTGATCGTACTTGGTTATGAATTTCTGTAAAGACATGAATTTGTTTTGCCGCAAAACCATCCGTATTATATACCGGGTATGGCGCCTCTGTAAGAATGTCCTAAGGCAGACGTATATCTGTACCATAGACAATATAGTAGGGTGTTTTGCCCTTAGAGCTATTAACTGACCCATTTATCGACGCTGCAACGTGCGGTAACCAATCCTCCCATGCGTATTGAAAACCACTAAGAATTGGACGCAGTATTTCTAGGATTTTACGATTGGTTCTTTCAACCAGGCCATTAGCCTGTGGATGATAAGCTGTCACAAAAGTTTGTTTAATTCCATATTGTAAACATATATGCTCTATTAGCACATTCTTGAACTCTGTTCCATTATCAGAGAGTAGAACTTTAGGCGTAGTATATGGACATATGAGATTCATCACTAATGCATAGGCTACTGCTTCGGCCGTTTGCTTTTTAGTGGGACCAAGACCACGAACCTGGAAAAATGATCCACACACCCTAAGACGTATCCTGATCCCTGATGACTCATTGGGAGTTGTAACACATCAACAGCGACTGTGTCAAACGGACGGTCTGGTGTAGGATATTGTAGAATCGGGGCAGGTGATCCTGTTGATCCTTTATGTTGAGCACATGCCAAACAATTAGCTATGTGTAATTCTATGTCTTTCTTCATAGTGTTCCAGAAATATTTCTTTCGTAAATCCGCTAAGCATTTATCACGACCTTGGTGACCTGCTTGTGGGACATCGTGGAACAATGTTATTACTGCTTTGCGCAACGTGTCAGGTACGACTATTTGAGACACATTACCCTCAGGAGATTTTCTCGTCCTATTGAGTATGTTATGTCGTAATTCAAACTGACTTAAGGGAAGAAATAACTTGGGGAGTTTAACATCCTCGCCCGATTCGAGAGCAAAAATAACAGCTGACCAATATGGGTCGCGTCGTTGCTCATCTTCCAGTTGCGAAAGAGTGAATGCTGATACAGGCATTACTGGTGCTATATTTCTTGACAGAGCGTCGGCGACAACATTCGCCCTCCCAGGTAAATACCTAAATTCGGGGTCAAACTCTTGAATTGTCAGATACCAGCGTGCTAATCTGCCTGATAAGTTTATGCCATGGAACAGTTCGGTGACTGCCGCATGATCAGTAAAAACAGTTATCTTGTAGCCAAAGATAATGTCCTTGAACTTCTTAAGTGCCCACACAACGGCTAACGTTTCTAAATGCGTCGCCGAATAACGTGTTTCAGCATCGATTAGTTTGCGACTTGCAAATGCTATCACTCTAAACTTCCCACGCGTGTCCTCTTGCATGCGCACTGCTCCGACTCCAATTCCGGGAGCGTCAGTACAGAGAGTGAAAGGTTGAGTGTAGTCTGGGAATGCTAGAACCGGGGCATTGGTTAGCGCTGTCTTCAATGCCGTAATACTTTCCTCGTGTTCAGCATCCTATATAAACACTGCATCTTTTTTTTTGAGCAACCTCGTTCGGGGCGATGCTAATGTTGCATAGTCCTTGATAAAGGAACGATTATAACCAGATAATCCGAGAAGGCTACGCACATGATCATTTGAGGTAGGACGCGGGAACTGAGATACAGCTTTGACTTTATCATTAACTGTGTGTATGCCCTCACCGTCAACTACATGACCAAGGAAATGGATTCTGGATTTTAAAAACTTGCACTTTGAGAGTTTTATTTTGAGTCCTGCTGTGGAAAGTTTGGCCAAAACTTCACGCAGTTTTATCAGATGGGAATCGACGTCCTTACTGACTACTATTAGATCATCCAAATAAGAGCAGACTGTGTTACCAATTAGTCCGGCAAACAGGGTGTTGATCATTCTTTGAAATGTTAGTGGGGCATTTCTGAGACCAAATGGCATTCGTAGAAACTCAAAGTGGCCTAGAGGCGTGCTAAATGCCGTGATTTCTCGTGATTTTTCATCGAGTGGTATTTGCCAATACCCACTAAGCAAATCTAAGTTGCTAAATACCGCATTATCCTTGCCTAAGGATTGCAATATGTCACTCAAGATAGGCATTGGGTACCTATCAGGGATTCTTTGATTATTTACGCGCCTGAAATCTATGACAGGGCGCCATCCACCATCCTTTTTCGGGACGAGGAATAATGGGCTGTTAAAGGGGGATTTTGAGTGTCTAATGACATTCTCATCTAACATACCCTGTACCATATCTTGCACTACAGCGCGCTGGCTATGAGGTAGTCTATAAGCTGGTATGTAAATAGGGTTGGTTCCTTCCCTTAACGCTATATGATGGGATGTTAAATCTGTCTGACCTAGCGTTTCCCCTGGCAAGGCTACTATTTCTGTAGTCGGCAAGCAGCTCTAACAGGCGTGTCTTGCCCTGAGGATGATCGATCACCTTAACATGTGGTGCTATTTGATCTATCCTGGCCAGTCGAGTCTGTTGGCAATTCGCAACAATACCTCGAATTAGGAATTTATTTGGTTGCACTTCGACATTGCTGTGATATCTAGAAAATCACACACATAACATCCTTTCTTTAATTTCTTGATAATGTGAAATTGCTCCCGCAATCCCGTAGACTTGTGTGTGTGTGTCCCACAGCAGACACAGCTGATTCCAAGGTCCGGTGATTGGGTCAATGCTCACAAAAATCCTGAGTACAGCAAACCGCCGCTAATTGTTACACAACGTCATCCACAACACCATACCTCAGAATGCTGAGACCATCTCTCAGACCGGATGTGTCATCATCACTAGGGTGGGTGCTGGGTGCTGGTAACTGGGGGTTGTTCACGCCATACGAAAGAATTTTGTTGACAGGATGTTGATTGATGAGTAGTCTCAACAACTGCAGTCACGTCCTGTCACACCCTGGGCAGTGAACGAATCATTTGCAGAAACTAATGTTCACTTCAGCTCACAGGATTGTTGCGTTGGTGAATTCCTCATTCTGGTAATGGAGAGTACTCTTCAACATTGCAGGTACTATCTTCCAACTCTTGCTGCTGTAATCACGCTGGGAAGGTGTGTGGTTGAGGTCGAGAGATATCTCTGACGCATGATCCGCCTTCCTCTTAATAGGATTGGTAGACAACACCTTCGTCCTAGCGGTGAGCATAGGTTCAGAATGACTCATTGCTGTGTAGGAAACACCTTTAAACGTAACACTATTATTACGTGGATGAACATCTATCATGTTCTTTCGAAGAGTTGGTAGACCAAGTAACCCGTCAGCTGGCAAATTGAACTGCTGAACTATATAAAAGTCCGCGTAGAAGGGCGTACCACGTCTTGAGAATCTGAGTGGTAACGTCACCATTCCTTTGATGCTCAGCTGAGTACCTGAAACTCCTTCGAGCTCAGCGTTACTAGGCCTCCATTTGAATTTGCGGTGAGGGAATTTACGTTGTAACTCGTGATATGATGTCAAGGCCAATACATTAGCGCAAGCACCTGTGTCTATATCAAGAGCCAATCTGGTATTATCCACTCTCACCGGCACTGACAACACTTCCACTTTGCTAAGCGCCGCTATTAATGAGGCCGCTATAGAAGTGCTGTGAGGAGGGGCGGGAATTACCCTATCTATCCCTCTCCTTGCTGTAGTGTGCGCTGGTCTTCCCCCGATGACTTGTCCTGGGGACGTTTCTGCTTGCGCCTATACGACACCTCCGTTTCACTTAGGTCCACTCCCCTAGCTTTTATTAGTATATCGCACTCATGTGAACTATGAGATGTCGATTTGTGAAGAGAGCAACATTTGCGCGCTGTCTGGGTAGGAGGAGGAGGTGCTGCTTTAGCTCCCTCACTGTTTGACCTTGAGAATGGCTTTGCAACGGGTGTGGCTTTATTTGCACTATTACCTCGGAGCTGAAAACAATCTTCCATTACGTGGCCACGTTTATTTCAATGTGCGCATCGTAACGATGTTTTCTGTTTATATGTTAGGCGGGGAGGAGCGATCGAAGCTAAGTGTGTAGCATAAGGAGTCTGAGAGTGAGGCATCTGTGGCATCTGTGACGGCTGGCCCAGCTGTGACCTACCCCCAATAATCCCAATTAGCGTTCGCTTGAACTTTTCATAGTCAGGGCTTTGTAAACCAAACGCATTTAAACGACTGCCTGCATAGGAACCCTGGGTTATATGGGAACGTACATATGCTTTCTTTTCTTCGTCAGTCGTTATGTGACTATTGCGCATGCTATCTTCACATGCACGAATAAAATGTGGGACCCTATAATCGTCTTGTCCCGTGAAATTTCGAACATAATCGCCGCGCTGCATGATATTAATAACATTATCAGCTTTAGGTGTGGTAGTAATACTGGTGTGAGGTTCAGAGAATGCCATTTTAGTGTTATTAAGCAAGTTAGTAATCTTACTCTTAACAGAAGGCTGTTTAATAAGGTTGTTACCGATTTAGCAACAGACACACTATCACCTGTAACAGGGGTAACTGCTTTAGTATACTTAGGTGAGGTACTATAGTGATTACCAGACCGTAGGGTACGACGGTTTAAGTCGTCAAATGATTCGTCTATAACTTTCTCACTACTTCCTACCGACTCATTTAACTGTGTTCCATACTCAAAATCTATGTCAGTCTGGGCTTGATCATTGATGAGTTGGTTATCAGCAAATAGTTGCGCTAGGCGTTCGATTTCATCTACATTAGACAGGGAAAACTTAGAAATTATCTATTAGCCCCCTTGGGTCAATGAATACTTAACAGTAAGTAGATCACTTGCCTCTCATTTACAAGACAAATGAATATGAATTGTAGTTAATTATTAAACTATCAATAAGAAGACAGACACTTACAAACTACTGTAAATTATAGGATTTCAATACATTAATCTTACATTCGACACTTTATCATTGAAATAATCCTATCCGACGAACCTATCGATGTGAAGATATCTCTCGAACGTGTTCATGTGTGTAGAATTATGTAATTTAAATACCTATTTATACAGAGTACGTCTGTATAGAAAATGTGATCATCCTTCAAGAGTTCTGAGTGGAGTGTGGGCGGGGTGTGGGCGGGGCCTCTTCCTAGGATGCCTGCGCTGCTGCTGGTTTCCTTGGCAACGAGATGACGCTTCTGCTTTGGTGAGAGACGAGTCCACTTGATTTAGGTGAGTTCCTCCTCCGGCGATCAGAAAACTGATGATTGGTTATCACACTGGTCGTGCTGGTTCGCTGGCGAAAACTGCCGTGTGCCAAGTCTTCACAGTCCACGTATATATGGAGATCTGTATGATGACACCGGAATTCGTAATTCGCGCTGACGACACAACAATACTGCTCAGCTGCTAGTGAAATACCAATTGAATTCCAGGTTACGAAACTGTTGTTCAACACTGCAACACTGTAATGTCTAGGGAATGCTGAGTGGAGTCTATCTCAACCGGCTCAATCTGGATATGTACCAACAGGCTGTAATATTTGTATATTACGAATTCTGCACGTATTTGTATGTGACAGAGATAAGGAGCGCTCACTACATATCGTCTCAATACGGGATATAGTTTTAAACACTCGGATTATGTAACGCGTCACTGCTGTGTGGTTTCTTGTTTTTCACAAGACACAGACGGATGATACGACTACCAGTTTGAAGAATCCGTACACACCGCTTGCCACCTATATGAATCGGCTGCTTGTCCAATTAACCAGTCCGTTCACACATATTTATATTTGGGTTTTAAGTAACGAAACCCAAACGGTAGTTCGTTTGTTTTATTATAAAAGGTTGTATATATATTTCCTGAGTGTATATCAACCGTAAGTCTCACTGTCTATGAGTGAATGAGAAAGGGACGGCGTTTATGTATGATAAACGTTTGGTCACATCCTTTCGATATGAGTTGGGGTGAGCTACTGAAGCTTAGGGGCATCGCAGTGCGTGCTTACAGAAATGCTGAGCTATGGGTCTCGCCCTCTTGGGTAAGTTGCCCGCTCACGTGTCAATCTCATGTCTTACTCATAGACAGTGGAAAGTTACAGGGTGGTGAATCTGAATATAATATCAGATGTATTGACCCATTTATATAATACGTTCTGTTGACGAGACAGGGGCCTATTACAGGATGCCCGGCCCTCACACCCCGATTCATGGAACTAAAATCGAGCCCAGCCCTCACACCCCGTTTCATGGCACTGAAGGGGTGCCCTGCCCTTACGCCCCGGGTCATGTCACTGAAGGGGTTCCCGGCCCTCACACCCCAGGTCATGGCACTGAAGCGGTGCCCGGCCGTCACACCCCTGGACATGGCACTGATGGTGTGCCCGGCCCTCACACCCCTTGTCATAGACCTAAACGGGTGCCCGGCCAACACACCCCGGGTCATAGCACTGAAGGGGTGCTCGGCCCTCATACCCCAGGTCATGGTGCTGGAGGGGTGCCCAGCCCTCACACCCCGATTCATGACACTGAAATCGAGGCCGGCCCTCACACCCCGGGTCATGGTGCTGAAGGGGTGCCCGGCCCTCACACCCCGATTCATGGCACTGAAGGGGTGCCCGGCCCTCACACCCCGGGTCATGTGAAGGGGTGCCCGGCCCTCACACCCCGGTTCACAGCACTGTAGGGTTGCCCGGCCTTCACACCCCATTTCATGGCACTGAAATAGTGCCCGGCCCTCACACCCCGGGTCATGTCACTGAAGGGGTGCCCGGCCGTCACACCCCTAGCCATGGCACTGAAGGTGTGCCCGGCCCTCACACCCCTGGTTATAGACCTAAACGGGTGCCCGGCCCTCACACCCCGGGTCATAGCACTGAAAGGGTACCCGGCAAACACACCCCTGGCCATGGCACTGAAGCTGTGCCCGGCCCTCACACCCCTGGTTATAGACCTAAACGGGTGCCCGGCCCTCACACCTCGGGTCATGGCACTGAACGGGTACCCGGCAAACACACCCTTGGCCATGGCACTGTAGGGGTGCCAGGCCCTCACACTCCTGGTCATGTCACTGAAGGGGTGCCCGGCCCTCACACCCCGGGTCATGGCACTGATGAGGTGCCCGGCCCTCACACCCCTGGTCATGTACCTAAAGTGGTGCCCGGCCCTACACCCTGATTCATGGTACTGAAAGGATGCCCGGCCCTCACACCACGGGCCATGGTTCTGGAGGGGTATCCGGCCAGGACACCCCGGTTCATGACACTGAAGGGGTGCCCGACCCTCACACCCCGGGCCATGGTGCTGGAGGGGTGCCCGGCCAGGACACCCCGGTTCATGACACTGAAGGGGTGCCCGGCCCTCACTCCACCGGCCCATGCTGCTGGAGGGATGCCCAGCCCTCACATACCGGGTCATGGAGCTGAAGGGGTGCCCGGACATCACACCCCGGGTCATGTCACTGAAGGGGTGAACGGCCTCACACCCCGGGTCATGAACCTAAA